>NW_015173714.1:469026-473454 GCF_001447785.1 Gekko japonicus | reverse complement strand
TCAAGCAATGCAGCCAGTGGATAGGGACAGATTCTGAGTGACACACCAGGGGGCCAACCAATTCCGGAGCGTGTGGAATGTTCTAGAGAAGTGCCACCACCATTCGGCTTTTATATATAAGGGAGATGACTAATTGAGCAGCCAGGATGGAGAAGGGCTGCCTGGACTGAGGGAACCACCAAGTGAGAAGTGAAGGGGAGGTATCAATTCTGGAGGCTCCAGGATCTTATCAAAGTGGGAGTTGGACTGTGTGTGTGTGTGGGAGGGGTGTTTCACAGGTAAGGCTGTCGGGGCTTGGCACTGATCATGGGCAGAGTGTATTTCACGGAAAGCGGAGTAATCACATCCAGCTCACTGTTCCCCAGCACCTGTCTCTGTAGAAATCAATCACTGGGGCTGGGCATGAGATACTAATCTGGAGTGCAAAAGGTCTCTGTGCAAAAGATCCCCCCACCCAACGTGGTCTTCTTCCTTCCATTCCACCTCCCAGTAAAACTGAGTCCACCCGAGGTCACCAGCCTCCGTGCAAACCAGAGCCACTGCTTCCTGCTGGGATGGCATCTCTCCGAGGAAGAGGTTCTTTCAGCAACCGAGGCCCAGTACCAGATCGGGTACCGTGACCTAGCAGAGACATCCTGGACTCAGGTGAATCCAGCGGCGCTGGTGGCACAGAGAGCGGGGAGGCAGGTTGGAAAGTAGAGGTCTCTCATTGTTAATGATCATAATTCATTGATTTACAAAATTCCTCATGTGCTGTGCAGCAAAAGACAACTGGCAGGCAATGCTCCCTCTAAGCGGTGGAGTCTTGTGAGCAGAAATTCTACTTTGTGAGCTACTGGCATTAAAGTTGTGAGCGAGCGATTTGGCTACTGCATAATTTAGTTTGCTCTGGAGCCGCCCTTCCTGAGCTAAGACAAAAATGTGTGAGCCAGAGGCTAAAAAACTGTGAGCTAGCTCACACTAACTCAGCTTAGAGGGAACACTGCGCAGGCTAGCCATCTGTTTTATAGAACACCGTTTGAGTCCAGTGGCACCTTTAAGACCAACAAGTTTAATTCTGGGTATAAGCTTTCATAACCTAAACAGCATGATAAAAAATAGAGACATCACCCTGCCAACAAAAGTCTGCATGGTCAAAGCAATGGTATTCCCAGTAGTCATGTATGGCTGCGAGAGTTGGACTATAAGGAAGGCCGAGCGCCGAAGAATAGATTCTTTTGAACTATGGTGCTGGAGAAGACTCTTGAGAGTCCCTTGGACTGCAAGAAGAACAAACCAGTCAATCCTAAAAGAAATCAACCCTGACTGTTCCCTGGAAGGCCAGATAATGAAAATGAAGCTCAAATACTTTGGCCACCAAATGAGAAGGGAGCACTCACTGGAGAAGACCCTGATGCTGGGAAAGATTGAAGGTCAAAGAAGACGGGGACGGCAAAGGATGAGATGGTTAGACAGTGTCATCGATGCAACGGACATGAAATTGAGCCAACTTCAGAGGACAGCGGAAGACCGGAAGGCCTGGCGTGATCTGGTCCATGGGGTTGCGAAGAGTCGGACTCGACTGTGCGACTGAACAACAACAACAATAAGTTTTCATTGGTCTTACAGGTGCCCCTGAACTCAAACTTTGTTCTGTTGCTTCAGAACAACATGGCTACCCCACCTGAATCCATTTAATTTTTTTTCAAATTAATTTGTGGTTTTGCTTCTTAACACAAATTTTAATTATATCAGTTACATGACTTCTTCATCTAACAGTTAAGGGTGATCTCTCTCTATGCAGATTGGTGAATCCACACAGCCATGATTTTAGAGTCCTGCAAAGTTGGGGGATGTTTATTGAAAGTTAGATTTGAGTCTAGTAGCACCTTAGGTACCAATAAGACTTTGGGGGTATAAACTTTTGAGAATCAAAGCTCCCTCCATCACCTTTGACTCATGAAAGCTTAAATCTTGTTGGTCTATTCTGGAGAACAAAACAGCTACTCTCTAAAACGATCTTATCCAAAGTATTATTTATTAATTTGTTACTTGTTTGGTTATTTGACAAAGTTGCTTAACTTTGAGAGCCAGTTTGGTGTAGTGGTTAAATGCGCGGACTCTAATCTGGGAGAACTGGGTTTGATTCCCCACTCCTCCACTTGCACCTGACTGGATGACCTTGGGCAAGCCATAATTCTGGCACAGCTGTCCTTGAAAAAGAGCAGTTTCTGTCAGAGCTCTCTCAGCCCCACCTACCTCACAGGGTGTCTGTTGTGGGGAGGGGAAGGGAAAGGAGTTTGTAAGCCGCTCTGAGACACCTTTGGGTAGTGAAGGGCGGGATATAAATCCAATCTCTTCTCTTCTTCTCTAAATGTTTTGACAAATTGGTGCCTGGCTGCCAATTTTTATCTGACTGATTCAGAAATAAGACCAAGTTTGTCTTGGCAGAACTGAGCGTTATGGTGTTAAGCAGCTTTGGGAACTTCCTTTTACTGTCCAGTTTTTCCTTATACATTGAAAATATATTTGCTTCTCCTTTGCCACTGTGTGGATTCACCAGTCTGCATAGAGAGAGATCGCCCTTGACTGTTAGATGAAGAAATCAATTTTATCTGACTGATTCAGAAATAAGACCAGGTTTGACTGTTAGATGAAGAAATCACGTAACTGATATAATTAAAATTTGTGTTAAGAAGCAAAACCACAAATTTTTAAGAAATCTAAAAAAATTAAATGGATTCAGGTGGGGTAGCTATGTTGGTCTGAAGCAACAGAACAAAGTTTGAGTCCAGTCGGGCACCTGTAAGACCAATGAAAACTTATACCCAGAATTAAACTTGTTGGTCTTAAAGGAACAGTGTTCTATAAAATAGGTGGCTAGTGTCCTGTTGTTATACTTTATGATTTGTGACATTTGGTGGTGAAGAAATTGACTCTGGCCTAACTAAAACTCTTGACATTTCTTGCATGAGGAGTGTGCAAGCAACCCCTGCCCCCCCCCCCCCCGTTGCTTTGACAATCCTTTTAGGTGAAATTTCGGCAGCAACTCAGTGAAACTACGAATGAATGGGGGAAGGTGTACTAAACGGGCTGCCCATCTTTCTTTCCACCAAGGTGAATTTTACCGCAACCGAGAACGTGCCAACTTCTGCAAACATCTGCGGGGTGTTCCCCTTCACCAACTACTCTGTCCGCCTGCGAGCAAGATACCTCCCCAGCTTTTCCCTCCAAAGCGAAGAGAGCCCCTTCTGGAGTGAGTGGAGTACGGAGAGATTTGTGAGAACCCTTCCTGCAGGTAGGGGAACTGGGGCTGCCTTGCAGCAGAGGAATTCATCCGTTTAAAATATCCACGCCCCGCCTTTCTCCTTGGCCCATGATGCCTACGTCAGGGCTCTTTATGTAGAAAAAACCCAGCAGGAACTCATTAGCATAATAGGCCACAACCAACAGCATAAACTCATTAGCATATTAGGCTACACCCCTGACAGCACAGCTCATTAGCAGCTCCTGTAAGAAGAGCTCTGTAAGCTCTTGGAGGATTGGCTACATTAGGGGTGTATGGCCTAATATGCAAAGGAGTTCCTGCTACAAAAAGAGCCCGGTCCACGCCAGTTACAGACTAGTCCATCTTACCCAACTGCCACGAACCCGCCAATGTTTTGCCAAAGCTTCTTTCAAATGGGGCTGTTTCTCATCGCTTTCTGAAAATCGCGTGCTGGAGGTGGCTGGAGAAGCCTAGGACGGAGCAGCGGCTGAGCACACCATCCAATAAGATAAGGAACAAAGGGGAAAAGGAAGCTGGGTGGTCCACACTTTGGCCTGGGGGACTTTAAGACGGCCAGTTCCATAAGGGTGCCACGAACCCGCCAATGTTTTGCCAAAGCCTCTTTCGAATGGGGCTGCTTCGTACCGCTTTCTGAAAATCGTGTGCTGGAGGTGGCTGGAGAAGCCTAGGATGGAGCAGCGGCTGAGCACACCATCCAATAAGATAAGGAACAAAGGGAAAAAGGAAACAGGTGGTGCACACTTTGGCCTGGTGGACTTTAAGGCGGCCAGTTCCATAAGGGTGGGTGGGTGAGTTAAGTGCTATCGAGTCGCTTCCGACCTATGGGAACCCCGTGAATGAATGAATGAATGAATGGCCTCCAGAATGTCCTGTCCTTATTCATTCATTCATTCATTTACTTATTCCTCTAACTTGTACCCCGCCCTCCCCACCGAGGCAGGCTCAGGGGAAACACCATATTTAAATAAAATCACAATCAATACAGAATGAAACATATCATAAAGTGCTAGTATCATTCATGGCCGATAGTGGCGTTCACAGCATCCCTGTGACCAACTGCCACTGTAGTCTGGGTTTTGTCTAGGGTTGCCAAATCTTTTAAACTTGCCAAATCTTTTAAACTTAAACTTAAACTCCCCCCCCCCGACGCGCTCAGCCAC
>NW_015173714.1:467719-468982 GCF_001447785.1 Gekko japonicus | reverse complement strand
GAATTTCCCATCTGTATCTGATATTCAAGGTCTTCAGTTTATCAGCCAAAGGTTTATACCTTTTTCTATCTTGCAGTACTACTCGTGGGAGTTCTCTCATCACCATGATCTTATTTCCTTCAATTTCAAACAGGACGGTAAATTGTTTCTTAATAGAAAGCCTGGTGGAAGAGCTCCGTTTTACGGGCCCTGTGGAACTGTAAAAGGTCCCACAGGGCCCTGATGTCATCCAGGAGCTCATTCCGCCAGGCTGGGGCCGCCACTGAGAAGGCCCTGGCCCTCGTCACAGCTAGCCTGACTTCTTTTGGGCCTGGAAGAGCCAGATTGGAACCCTGATCTTAGTGCCCTCTGGGGAACATGTGGGGAAAGGCGGTCCCTTAGGTAGATAGGTCTCTGACCATATAGGGCTTAACAGCCTTGCTCGGGTTTTGGAGACTGAGGGCCTTTGTGGCTTCCTTGATGGAGTCAACCCACCTCAGGTTGAGTCTCCCTCTTTTCCTGCTTCCTTCCACTTTTTCTAACGTTATTACCTTTCCCAGTGAGTCTTGTCTTCTCATAGCGTGTCCAAAATACGATGGTCTCAGTTTGGTCATCTTAATTTCTAGGGAGAATTCAGGCTTGATTTGATCTCGAACTCTCTGATTTCTCTTTTTGGTGGCCCATGGTATCCGTAAACAATGTCTCCAACACCACATTTCAAATGAATCGACTTTCTCCTTGAAGACAAAGGACCCCCAAAGATACCTCCCACTTGATAAGCTTTTGATGGGTTTCTTGGTGTAGTGTTTGGTGTAGTGGTTAAGTGTGCAAACTCTAATCTGGGAGAACCCGGTTTGATTCCCCACTCCTCCACTTGCACCTGCTGATGTGACCTTGGGTCAGTCACAAGCTCTGGCACAGCTGTTCCTGAAAGAGCAGTTCCTGTCATTCTCTCAGCCCCACCCACCTCACAGGGTGTCTGTTGTGGGGAGGGGAAGGGAAGGGAAAGGAGTTTGTAAGTCGCTCTGAGACTCCAAGTGAAAGGCGGGGTATAAATCCAATCTCCTCCTCCTCTTCTTCCTCTTCCTCTTCTTCCTCTTCTTCCTCTTCTTCGTCTTCCACCTCAGTTCCGTCCAGAGGGCCATCTCTTTGGAGAAGAATAGGACCACCTGGTGCTGACGGGAAGAGAGAAATTGTCCTAATGTGGAAGGTAGGAGTTCCTACTCGCCCAGAGATTGATGATTTGGGGGGGGGGGGGGGGAAGGGGGGGGGAATTTTCTTTTT
>NW_015173714.1:464880-466338 GCF_001447785.1 Gekko japonicus | reverse complement strand
CCCGTACCTCCCCCGGGGGAACCGCGAACCCCCGCGACCCCCCCCCCCCTGGAATGACCTCTGCTCTCAGCACTTCCCTACATTTTGGACGTTCAGGTTGATACACAGCTTGGTTTGTTTTGATCAACAAATGTAATGGCAGCCACTGCTGTCATCTCTCAAACACCTCCCGCGATCCCCCCCCCCCTGGAATGACCTCTGCTCTCAGCACTTCCCTACATTTTGGACGTTCAGGTTGATACACAGCTTGGTTTGTTTTGATCAACAAATGTAATGGCAGCCACTGCTGTCATCTCTCAAACACCTGGGATCCAGGCGGCTGCAAAACAGTCATGAGGTGTCAGCTCCAGACATGTCCCTTGTCCCCCTCCCTCCCCCTCCCTCCTTTCCCTGACTTTCTACCCCTGTCCCCTGCTCCCTCTCCTTCCAAAGCCTTGTGCAAAGCTGCTCTGATTTTGTATTTTCCAGCATTCTGTGGATCGCCCTTTCGCTTCAGCGCATCGGGATGTTCGTGAACTTTCCGTGGCACTTGCAAATCTTTTCTCTTCTAGCACCACCTGCCCAGCTGCCACTCCGGGTATCTGCAGCGGGTGACCACAGCCTCCTCTTGCAGTGGACCTTCCCCAGGTTCCCAAGGACGAGCTATGTTTTCGAATGGGGCCGGTGGCCCAGGAAACCGGGGAATGAGCGCTGCTGGCATTATCATCCAGGGGCCGCTGATCATGTGGTCATTACAGGTGACTGGGCTGCAGATCGTTAGCCTATCCCCTTCCCCTTTTGGCCATTTGCACCCTGCCCCATGGCCTTTCTTCCTACAACTGAGCAGATATCTCCTGCTCCATTCAATGACTCCCTTGTTGCCTCTTATGCCTGGAACGCTCCCTCAGACTGTGTGCACGTTTCCTCTTTCTGTCTTCAAACTGCGCCACAAGATGCACCGTGGAATATTGGGCTTAAGCATTTAACTCTCACCCTGTGCAGCAGGGTCCCCAACATGGTGCCCCTGGGCAGGGGTCTTTTTGTAGAAAAAGAGCTGCAGGAGCTCATTAGCATATGGTATGCTAATGAGCTACTAGGCTATTAGCATATGCCACGTCGGAAGTGATGTCAGAAGGGGAAGCAAAAGGGAGGGAGGCATCTTCAAAAGCCTCCCCTTCCCTTCCCCAGTTGGCCGGGGGGGGGGGAGCGAAGAGAGAACGGGGTTACTAGAGTTGGGCCACAGAAGGAGGAAAGAGGGAAGGAAAGAGAGAGAGTAGAGAGAAGGAAAGAAGGAAGGAAAGAGTAAAAGAAAGAGAAGGAAAGAAGGCGGGAAAGAAAGAAAGAAAGAAAGAAAGAAAGAAAGAAAGAAAGAAAGAAAGAAAGAAAGAGAAGGGAAGAAGGAGGGAAACAGGGAAAGGAGGAAAAAAGAGAAGAAAAGGCAGGAAAGAAAGAAAGAGAGAAGGGAAGAAGGAGGGAAAG
>NW_015173714.1:460833-464679 GCF_001447785.1 Gekko japonicus | reverse complement strand
TCTCCAGCCTCCCCCGAGCCGCAGCACTTTCAGTGCGGAGAGCTAGGGGCGGGGCTTGCTGCCGCTGCCATTAGCATGGGCTCCTGGGCTGCCGGAGTGGTGCTCCGGCGTGCTCCGGCCCCAAAAGACCCCTGCCCCTGGGCACCATGGTGCTCATTGACCCCTTTCCTGGCTCTCGCCAAAGTGTTTTTAGGAAGCGGGTGGGACCAGGTGGGACTTTTGCCCAGCAAAGCTTCTGACTGGCTATTAGAGGCTGTGGATTTTTAAGATGTTACTTTGGCACCAGCTGCCACTGCAGCACTGTGTGACTGAAAGTAAGGCATGGCAGCCATTTTGTGGTTGCGCCCACCGCCCTGTGTCAGAATTCCAAAGGTGTCCACAGGCTCTAAAAGGCTGGGGGCCCCTGCTGTATAGAAAAGGACTTCATGCGGATTCTCCCCCTGCCCGCTGCTTCTCTTTCTTCCTACACTTCTGTTATCTCATAAGAGGTGCCAATGTTGGATCAGGCCAGTGGCCCATCCAGTCCAACACTCTATCACACTGTGGTCAAAAGTACCAGGTGCCATAAGGAGGTCCACCAGTGGGGCCAGGACACTAGAAGCCCTCCCACTGTTGCCCCCCCAAGCACCAAGAATACAGAGCATCACTTGCCCCAGACCGAGAGTCCCTATCTATACTTTGTGGCTAATAGCCACTGATGGACCCCTGCTCCATATGTTTATCCAATTCCCTCTTGAAGCCATCCATGCTTGTAGCTGCCACCACCTCCTGTGGCAGTGAATTCCATGTGTGAATTCCAGTGAATTCCATCGCTCCCCTCTGTTGAAATTTAGATTGGAAGCATCTTGGGGCAGAGACCTGTCTCTCTTGTTTATGTTACCTTGCAAACGGTTGTTTATTTCAGTGATGCTCTACAAAAACTAATGGTTCTAATGTGCTTCCCACTTCCCCAAAGGGTGAGGTCCATCCTCTAGCTCTACTAAACCTAAGCAGCTAGGTGAGAGGGCAAACCCTTGTTGGGGGGGGGGGCAAATATGAATATCTCTGTTACATCTTCCTTTCCTTTCTTTGCAGAGGCCATTGAGGCAGGGTACCTCTATGATGTGGAGGTCTTTGCCCTCATCGACGGCAACGTCTGGGGCTCCGGTTCAACCACAGCTTACTCAGAACAGATTGGTAGGTTGGGGGAGGGTTATGGTTAAGAGTGTCAGACTAGGACCTCTGGGAGACTTGGGTTCGAATCCCCACTCATGCCATGGAAGCTCGCTGGGTGACCTGGGGCCAGTCACACACTCTCAGCCTATCCCACCTCACAGGGCTGTTGTGAAGATAAAATAGAGGAAAAGAGAACAGTGTAAGCTGCTCTGGGTTCCCATGGGGAGAAAAGTGGGGTATGAAGTAAGTAAGTAAATAAATAAGTACTTGGACCTGACCCATCACGTATTCTGGAACCAATGAAAACAATCAAGAACAATTAGATGTAGTACTCGAACACACTCTTTTTACTTTTTGAACCAAGTTTGAGTCCAGTGGCGCACTGAAGACCAACAAAGTTTAATTCTGGGCATAAGCTTTTTGTGTGCGCATGAAAGC
This sequence comes from Gekko japonicus, assembly GCF_001447785.1. Taxonomy (NCBI): domain Eukaryota; kingdom Metazoa; phylum Chordata; class Lepidosauria; order Squamata; family Gekkonidae; genus Gekko; species Gekko japonicus. The sequence goes on along the minus strand of NW_015173714.1, from coordinate 463,086 downwards.
TTATACCTTGAATAAAATTTTGTTGGTCTTCAAAGTGCCACTGGATTTGAACCTTGTTCTTCTAATTTTATGAGTGGTGAAAAGTGGCTGTGTTTAAAAAAGGGGAACGTCATTCACACACAGGGAAATCCTAAAGCTCCCACTGCCTGGCTGAAGTCCTTAAATGTCTTGAAAATAGAGAATGGTTCTATAGCCAAGGTTATAATCCCTTAATTGTCTTCCTCCCTTTTTTAAAATTCCTGCTTAATTAATCACTTCCTGTTCTCTCAGAATTCCTGAAAGACTAATAAACAGTTCATTCTTTTTTAGGGGGGAGAGAAGGGGATTTAAGTGCTGCTTTTGACTTTGCAGCCAGTGGCTCATACTTAAAAAGGCTGTCATTTATTATACTACGGCAGTAAAAGGTAAGTAGCTGCTTTGACTGCAAAGTGAAAGTACTTATTTATCCCTCCCTCAGAACAACATTTTTCATTTGAAAGAGGGCATCCAATAATAAGCCCTGCCATACAGGCCCCACCTACTTTCTGAGCAACTGGTGGGTGCTTTGGTGCCCGTGGGCACCGTGTTGGGGAACCCCGACTTAGCTGCTCCAAAAGCATCTCACATGTAAGCAGTGTCCATTTGCTGTGCTACTTCGTACTATCAGCTCTCAGACCCTTGAAGCTGAGTTGAGTTCTGAATCCAAGGGGAGTGAGAAATGTTCAACTTTTGCCCCTCCTCTGCTCTTTTTGGCTGCTTTCCAGCTCCTCGGAGTGCCCCGGTGTTAAATCCTGTCCACATTTGGAAGTCCCAGGTGGAGCTGCAGTGGGACCCGATCCCTTTGGAGGAATGCGGCGGAGAGATCCGAAACTACACCCTCTGCTATGTGGAGGAAGGAAAGGATGGACAGTGTAAGTGGACAGTATATGCTTGTCTGCTGCAAAATCAAAGGATGTTGGGAGGACCCCTGTGGGCAGGGTTCCACCACTAAGAAGGCCCTGTCCCTTACAGCCACCCGCCTCATATCCGAGAATGGGGGGCATGCCCATGGAGCCCTGTGATGCAGATCCAGGCAGTTGAGCATGTGACGAGGGAGGCAGGGGCATTATCCACAGAACTTAGCTTCCTGTGAACGGCAGTTTACATATTTTGAAGAAGCAAGCGTCTAGCCCCTTTGGCAGCAAAGAAAGTACTTGAAAGTGAAATTTCAGCAGCCTGAGGGGTGTTTGAATAAGATTTCTGGTGACTGGGGAAGACTGGTAGAGCTTCTCACCCCTTCCCAAGGAGGGCAGAAGTCTCTGCAGAACAACAATTGCTGAATGGGGGGTTGGAAAGTGCCTTCAAGTCACAGCCAACTTATGCCGACCCCCTGGGGCAAGGGCGTCGAACTCATTTGTTACGAGGGCCAGATCTGACATAAATGTCACGTTGTCGGGCCAGCCATGCGTGCTGTAAACTATAATGAAGAAGAGATTGCCTTTATACCCCGCCCTTCAGTCGGAATCTCAGAGCGGCTTATAAACTCCTTTCCCTTCCTCCGCCCCCAAACAGATACCTTGTGAGGTAGGTGAGGTAGAGAGAAACTGGACCTCTCTGTGCATGTGGGGAAGAGGTGAGGTGACAGCCATGCTGCCCTCTTTGGGATCCTTTGGGGCTGGCAAGGTGGGTACCCCCAGCACGACCCAGAAGGCCTGTTCATCCCCCTTGCGACTACTGGATGGCTCTGGAGGAGGAGAGGAGGAAGAGATTGGATTTATACCCCGCCCTTCACTCGGAATCTCAGAGCGGCTTATAAACTCCTTTCCCTTCCTCCGCCCCCAAACAGACACCTTGTGAGGTAGGTGAGGCTGAGAGAGCTCTGACAGAAACTGCTCTTTTTCAAGAACAGCTCTGACAGAACTTTGGCTTGCCCAAGGTCATCCAGCAGCTGCGAATGGAGGAGTGGGGAATCAAACCCGGTTCTCCCAGTTTAGAGTCCGCGCACTTAACCACGACACCAAACTGGCTCTCAGAGAGATATCAGTGTAGATATCAGTGTATGAGAGATATAAGTGTATTATAAAAGTCGAGTACTGTTCTAGGGTTGTTGCCAGATGCACACGAACACACATAAAGCTGCTTTATACTGACTCAGACCATCGGTCCATCAAGGTCAGTATTGTTTACTGGGTTTTCGAGGCAAGAGACGTTCAGAGGTGCTTGCCTCTGCACAACAGCCCTGGATCACCTTGGTCTCCCATCATGATATTAACCAGAGGTCATTTCGGGGGGGGG
>NW_015173714.1:439648-460285 GCF_001447785.1 Gekko japonicus | reverse complement strand
TTTTATTTTTTATTTTTGGACATACCAATTTTGACGGCATTTAAACCGGCAACTTGGAACGACAGTAAACACAGAACAGCAAAATCAGCAGCCCAATACAACGTGGTGGCCTTAAAATCATATTTGCAGCGGAATGAAAAGCCAAAAAATAATAACAACTGTCCTGTGCAAATTACCAAGTACCAGAAAAGTCTTCATAGGGTTCTCAAAAAGAATAAAGGTAAAGGTAAAGGTTCCCTTGCTCGAAAGCCAGTCGAATCCGACTCTAGGGTTGCGGTGCTCATCTCCGTTTCAAAGCCGAAGAGCCAGCGCTGTCCGAAGACGTTTCCATGGTCATGTGGCCGGCATGACTAAACACCGAGGCGCACGGAACGCTGTTCCCTTCCCACCGAAGTGGTCCCTATTTATCTACTTGCAATGTCTTGCTTTCGAACTGCTAGGTTGGCAGGAGCTGGAACTAGAGACGGGAGCTCACTCCGTCATGCGGCACCCGGGTCTCGAACTGCTGAACTACTGACCTTCCGCAGCCTGCAATTCAGCGTCTTAACCACTTGAGCCACCGCAGCTCCCTCAAAAAGAATATCTTTCTATAATTTTCTTCACTCGCCCTTCCTCCATGGAGCTCAGGACAAGCAAAGATAGTCCCCTCCCCTTATTTTGACTTCACAACAACAAGCAGGTGAGGCTGAAAGAGTGACAGGCCCGAGGTCACCCAGTGAACTTCATGGCTGAGTGAGGGTCTGAACCTGGTTTCCCAGGTGCTAATCTGGTATGCCAACCGCTACACCACATTAGTAGGGATGGGCATGAACCAGCTCACGAACAAAAGTCAAAAGCGGCAGGGAGCAGAAAGCAAAGGGTCATGAACCAATACGAAGTGGTTCATTTTGTGAACCGACCAACCAATTTGGCTTCTGCCGTAGAGTGTTTGCCCAAATACCAGAGCGTCGCCCCGACGTTATGACATCACTTCTGGGTCATGTCGAAAGTGACATAGGCACATTGCTGCAACGTCGGCCGGGCCTCCTCTTTTTCTGGGCAAGTCCCCCCACCGGCCAGCTGATCGGTTGCGGGGCAGTGGGGCCTGAAGGGGGGACCCCCATCTCCACTGGGGGGGGGGCGGTCTGGCTACCCTAGCCTGGGCACAGGTAAGGATTTCCACAGTCATCAGTGGTCTGGATGTCTCTGGAATAACCGCTTCTCCTGTTTCCCAGCAGCAGTGGTGCTGGACAGCTTCACCCATCGCTACCTTATTGAGGGCCTGGCCTCTGGCACCGTCGTCCAGGTCTACATCGTGGCCACCAATGATGCGGGAAGCACGAGCGGGGCCATTCTCTCCGTCCACACCAAAAATGATGGTGAGAAAAAGGGGGCTCAGCGGGTTAATCAGAGTGAGACCAAAAGGGGCAGGTATTTGTGAATTTCCTGCATTGTGCAGGGGGTTGGACTAGATGACCCTGGAGATCCCTTCCAACTCTATGATTCTATGTCTCCCCCTTTCTCTCTGTTTCTATCCTGTGGGGTTGCCAACTTTTCAATCAACCACTGCGCCTTTGATGGATGCTTGATTCGTATTAGCAGGGGACTGTAGTCTTGTCCACAAGTTACAGTTAATGTGCGTATGGTACTCACATTACATTCACGGTGTGTACAGCTTAACGTGATACAAACCCCACGTTTCCCGAGGTGTTGCTCTTTGCTTTGGCTCTTTCTTACAAGCAGGCATGCGCACGTACAGTCAGGGTGTGTGTGTGTTGATGGGCAGATGTGAACAGGACTTCTGCATTTCTCTGTGCTGAGGAAAATGTTAGCTGTTGATTTCAAACCGTTCTTGGAGGCACAAGAGTGAGGCTGGGGGTCATGATGCTGGTCTGCTAGCAACCCTACAGAGACTCAGGGCTCGGGGGGGGGGCATATTAAAAAAAATCCTCTCTCCAATCTGAACAAAGCCTGTCCGAAATGGGATGCGTCATACCCTAGGGGAGGGGTTCCCAAACTTTCTGAGCCTATGGGCACCTTTGGAATTCTGACAGAGCACGGTGGGCGTACTCCCAAAATGGCTGCCACTGGAGGCACAGCCAGCCACGAAATGGCTGCCGCATCCTCCCTTCAGTCACAACACAGTGAAGATCGTTGTGCTGTGATGGGAGCTGCAGCCAAAGCAACGTTTTTCAAAGCCTTTGGAATTCTGACAGAGCATGGTGGGCGTAGTCCCAAAATGGCTGCCACTGGGAGGCAGAGCCAGCCACGGAATGGCTGCCGCAACCTCCCTTCAGTCACAACACTGTGAAGATCCTTGTGCTTGGTGGCAGCTGTGGCCAAAGCAACGTTTTTCAAAGCCTGCACAGCCGTTCAAATCCAGTGGCCGACTAGAAGCCTTGCTCGGCAAAAGCTGTAGCTGGCCTCACCTGCTTCCTCAAAACACTTGGCTGGTGCCAGAAAAGGTGTCGATGGGGGTGCCATGTTGGGGATCCCTGCCCCCTTGGGATTAGAAATAGGGGATGAACATCCCCACCTTGCTTTAACCTCCTGGCAACTGCAGTCACTCTCCCTCTCTCTCTCTCTCTCTCTGCTCTCTCAACAGACTACATGGAAGCCAAAGCGCTGCTGCTGGCGGTGTGTGTGGGGTTCCTCCTCCTCCTCCTCCTCTTTGGGGCCCTGGCCTGCCTCTGCAAACTGCAACTGTATGCCCCTAAGTATAGCAGTCTGCTCTTGCCCCTGCCCCTCCTCCTCCACCCCAGGGCTTCCCCTGCCCCACCCCTCTCCCGCTCCAGGCTGAGAGCTGCCATCTTGCTTTCTCGCACACTGGCCCCAGGAGGGGGGCGGTGCCACCCGTTTAGGGCAGAAGGTGGCAATGCGCAGGCCCAAAGCAGCACTTGGGGGACGATGGGTAGAGCCGCGCCCTTCTTGTGGTTTGGTTACCGGGTTTGAAAAAATGGCAAGAGACAGCAGTTTTGGTCTTGAGTAAAGTTTACTGGCTTTGCAGATGTCCTGTACCAGCTGCATGCCAGACGGGAGTTGCCAGGTCTCTCCTGGCCCCCGGTGGGGGATTTGGGGGGGGTAAAGTTGCCAGGTCATGGCCAATGTTCCCTCTAAGCTGTGGAGTCTTGTGAGCAGGAATTCTACTTTGTGAGCTACTGGCATTAAAGTTGCGAGCAAGCAATTTGGCTACTGCATAAATTAGTTTACCCTGGAGCCCTCCTTCCTGAGCTGAGACGAAAATGTGTGAGCCGGAGGCTAGAAAACTCTGAGCTAGCTCACACTAACTCAGCTTAGAGGGAACACTGGTCATGGTTGGGAAACTCCTGGAGATTTGGGGATGGAGCCTGGGGAGGACAGGGACCTCAGCGGGGTCCAGTGCCATGGAGTCCACCCTCCAAAGCATCCATTTTCTCCAGGGGAACTGATCTCTGGAGTCTGGAGGTGAGCTGTGATTTCGGGGCATTCCCAGGTCTCACCTGGAGGCTGGCCTCCCTAGTGCCAGAGTATGTTTTTCTCTTTCAAAGAGGACAAATGGGTGGGTGGTGGCAGCTCACATCTGCAGGGGGCTGCCTTTGAAGACAACCAGGACTGGTCCGGAATGCGGCGGCCCAGCTATTGTCTGGGGCCAGCTGCCGGGTGGGAACATGTGTTGCCCCTTTCGAAAGAGCTCCGTCGGCTGCCAGTCTGTTTCAAAGTTAAACACCAAGGTGCCGGAGATGGCCTTGAAAGCCCTTCACAGCCAGGGACCCACATATTTGAAGGACCATCTCCTTCCCTCTGTCCCTGTGTGCCAACGACGGTCATCAGGCAGCCATCCGCTGGCTATCCCACCACTTCGGGTGGCCCCTCTGGCATCCACCAGACCCAGGGCCTTTTCCATCGTGGCTCCGGCTCTGCGGAATTGGCTCCTTGAGGGAGACCCCCTCTCTGGAGATCTGCAGGAGGTGCTGCAAGGCCGTCCTGTTTCCAGGGCTTTGGGGGTGGGGGTTGAATGGCAGGCATATTTTAAAGAGGCGGAGAGATTTGGGGTTTGCTATTTTATTTCTGCTTTTCAAAATAAAAATGGTTCTAAGCAGTGTTCCCTCTAAGCTGAGTTAGTGTGAGCTAGCTCACAATTTTTTAGCCTCCGGCTCACACATTTTTGTCTTCGCTCAGGAAGGAGGGCTCCAGAACAAACTTAATTTATGCAGTAGCCAAATCGCTCGCTCACAACTTTAATGCCAGTTGCTCACGAAGTAGAATTCTCGCTCACAAGACTCCACAGCTTAGAGGGAGTGCTGGTCCCAAGCGGCCTTGAACCACAAGGAGAAGCAGGAGATAAAATGTTTGAATAAATAAACACTTTTTTGTTTTTTTAAAAAAATCACAATCTCATTTAGGCTCCAGAATCCAACCTCATAGAGACATGTGTTTTTCAGGCTCCAGAACTACTTGTGGCCACAAATCCCCGACCCAGCCAAAAGCAACCTGGCTTTGTGGGTGCCACAAAAGATGTGTTTGGTGAGTCCTGGGATTTTTTTATCATTGTGGGGAAGTAGAAAACCCAGCCTTTAACCCTTAGGCCACAGGCTGGGACCCTCTGAACGGCAAGCAGGTGACAACAGAGCCACGTGACAGAGGCCTTTGCTAAGACGACATGTCCCTTCCCATGTGACCCTGCCACGCTCGAGGCAGGAAGCAGGGCACATTGGCAATCTAGACACGCCAAGAGATTTATCAACACGGGTTGGTCTTTCTGTGGCAGGAAAAAGAGCAAAAGTCCAGGAACACCTTAAAGACTAACACCATCTGTGGCAGGGGAGCCTAAGACAACCTTTTGCATTTCCCGCAGGACATTCCTGAGAAACAGAGCCCTGCCTACTTCAGCCTGACCATTGGTGACGTCTTCAGAGTCTTCCCGTCCAAGGAAGAGGGCCCAGATCCGAAAGCGCTCCTAGGAAACCACCGTCAAGTGGAGATTCCCAGAACTTGGCGCAAATACCCCCAGCCGACTCCCATGATCGGAGAGAAGACCCTCTTTTGGAAACAGGGAGGGCTGCCCTCAGAACTCCCAGAAACCTGGGGTGAGGTGGAATACGCGCGGGTTGTCGTCATCCAAAAGAACAACGCTCCGGAAGAGTCACGGGTACGCCTGAACGGGCCCCTTTCCAAATGCCAGACTCCTCTGAGCTCTTGCCCGGGACCAAAGTTTGGCAAAGGAGTCTGGCTCCAGAATTTGACCTACGAGGCCCTGGTAGGTGTTGGGTCTCACAGCGGGGGCCCAGGAGTCACAGGGGAATTTCCTCTCCTAGTCAGCATCACTGCAGGAGACGTTGCTGGATGTGAGAGCTTAAAGAGAAATGCATGAACCCATTCTGGCAAACTAGTTCAACTCCCAAGGCCCAGCAGAGTGCTTAGCTTTGATGTCACCAGCTTTTGGACTGCTTGTGTTAATTGCCAATGATTTAATGAACTAGTCAGATCAAAGAGTGGGGTTTTAGAACACTGACAGTTATAAGGGGACACACACACCCCAGCCATGCCTGCCTCACCAAATATCTGCCAATGGTCCCGGTGCCGCCACTTGCTTTTGACCCTTGGGCGTCAGGGGCTTTCTCCCCTTCTCTCTCGTGGGCTGGGGGGAATCCACAGCTTTTCTTAGCACAAAACATAACAAGGTTCAATTCCTTCAGACACTGGCCACACAGCTACGCAGCCATGAGGGCTAGAAACTTGGATTCGGGCAGGAGGGGAGATTAACTGAGATCCTCACAGTGTTAAATTCTTAACCCAGGATTAATTTTTTGGGACTGTGGAATCCACACAAGCCTGGTTGGAATACTCAGCCTGCACAGATTTTACCACAGGAGCAAACGACCTCATTAATTTAAAAAAAATTAAATTACTTCTAACTTCTTAAAGACTAAGGCTGTGGTCGCACACACTAAATAATCCACTTTCAGTCCATTTTCCAACTGGATTTTACCAGTGCACACACAGTAAAAATGCAGTTGGAAAGTGCATTGAAAGTGCATTCAAAGTGGATTATTGAGCGTGTGTGACTGCAGCCTTACAAAATTTGTGGCAGGGTATGAGCTTTTGTGGAGCTGCAGTGACTCAGTGGTTAAGACGCTGAACTGCAGGCCGGAAGGTCAGTTGTTCAGCAGTTCGAGACTCGAGTGCCGCATGACGGAGTAAGCTCCCGTCTCTGGTTTCAGCTCCTGCCAAACTAGCAGTTCAAAAGCAAGAAATTGCAAGTAGATAAATAGGTACCGCTTCGGTGGAAAGGTAACAACGTTCCGTGCACCTCGGCGTTTAGACATGCCAGCCACATGACCGTGGAAATGTCTTTGGACAGCGCTGGCTCTTCGGCTTGGAAACGGAGATGAGCAGCGCAACCCTAGAGTCGGATTCGACTGGCTTTCGAGCAAGGGAAGCCTATGAGCTTTTGTGAGTCGCTGCTCACTTCTTCAGCAGTGACTCAGGAAAGCTCCTCCCCTGCCACAAATGTTGTCATTCTTTAAGGTGCTGCTAGACTCTTGCCCTTTTCTCCCGCTACAGACAGACTAACGCGGCCACCCATCTCGATCTGCTTCTCACTTGAACCTAAACCTTAAGGACAGCTCAAGTTGGCAACCTCCAGGTGGGCCCTGGAGATCTCCTGGAATCACAACTGTTTCCCAGACTGCAGAGATCCAGTTCCCCTGGAGGGGGGAAAAATGCTGCTTTGGAAGGTGGACTCTACGGCAACATATTCCCTCCCTGCTGAGGGCCCTCGCACTCCCACATCCCACCTTCCCCAGGCTCTGCCGCAGATCTCCAGGAATTTCCCATCCCGAAGGTGGCGACCCTAAGGACAGCTGATCAGTTTGTGATATTTGCTCTTATTAATCCAAAAGGGGGAGGGCATTCGGTGGGACAGCAAAGGGGCTAGATCCTCACCCTGGGAATGAGGAGGAGAATGTGAAGAATGGCCAAGAATCAGGGGCAGAGTTCCCAGCACCCTGAACAAGCTTCCAGGGCCCAGGATTCTTGCGGGGGAGGGGGGGACAGCCCTGACAGTTGCATCAGGGTGGCACCAACTGCTTCTTTCTCTCGATCTCCTGATCAGTTTGCAATTTTGATAGAATGGGAATGCCCCCCCCCCCCGAGACTGGACTGTAGCTCTCTTCTCAGACTTCTGTGACACGGAGGCAGGTCAGCCAATCGCGGCCCAGAGGCATGACAAGCAGTGTTTAGAAGAAGAGAAGAAGAGATTGGATTTATACCCCGCCCTTCACTACCGAAAGGTGTCTCAGAGCGGCTTACAAACTCCTTTCCCTTCCCCTCCCCACAACAGACACCCTGTGAGGTGGGTGGGGCTGAGAGAGCTTTTGACAGAAACTGCTCTTTTTCAAGAACAGCTCCTTATCAGAGCTACGGCTTGCCCAAGGCCATCCAGCCAGGTGCAAGTGGAGGAGTGGGGAATCAAACCCGGTTCTCCCAGATTAGAGTCCGCGCACTTAACCACTACACCAAACTACACCACTACACCAAATTGGTCAGCCAATCACGGCCCAGAGGCATGACAAGCAGTGTTCCCTCTCAGCCAGGTTAGTGTGAGCTAGCTCGCAGTTTTTTAGCCTCCGGCTCACACATTTTTGTCTCCACTCAGGAAGGACGGCTCCAGAGCAAACTCATTTACGCCGCAGCCAAATTGCGCGCTCATAACTTTAATGCCAGTAGCTCACAAAGTAGAATTTTTGCTCACAGGACTCCACAGCTTAGAGGGAGCGTTGGTTGGAAGGGCTGACATATCCATGAGGCAGAGTAGGCACAGTGCCCAGGGCCCATGATACTTTTAGGGGGGGCATGAAAAGGTTTTAATTTCTTTTAAAATCAGAAGGGGGGGGGGATGAACTTTTAGGGTTGAAGAAAAAAAATTCTCACATCCAGGGGGGAAAAATGAAATGTTTAGGGCCCATGAAAATCTATTAAATTTTGCCTAAAACAGAAAAAAAATTATGTATTTAAAGTTGTATCAAAATAATTTTTAATACTGATATTCATATGGTGGGAGGGGCCCATAAAAGCATAAGTACCTTGTGCCCACAAAACTTCTAGGGCCCACGAAAATGTTTCATTTTCCCTCACATAGGAAAAAATTTAAATGGAGCGTTAGTAATTTATTCCCGTGCCTTTAGGCCTTGAAAGGACTATTATATTTGTCTTTATACCAATTAAGTCGTAAAATATAATTTTTAATATTTCTGTGGAGGAAAGGGGCGAGGCCCACAAAAGTCATAATGCAGCCCAGAGACGTGGCCATAGGACGCCTGCCGTCCTGCTCGGCTCCATCGTTCCCTTTGGCTTCTGCTCCTTCAGTGCCATCTCCATCACCCGCACACGCGTACAGCCCCTTCTTCATGGAGACAGCTTCTGAGGGTAACCAGGGCTATTTTGGGGCAGGAACGCACAGGAGTTCTGGCTGGCTCCTGAGTTGGCCACACCCAGCAGGAACTCATTAGCATAATAGGCCACACCCAACAGCAGAAACTCATTAGGATTGGCTACATTAGGGGTGTGTGGCCTAACATGCAAAGGAGTTCCTGCTACAAAAAAGGCCCTGGGTTTTGACCACAAACAAGGTCAACAGAATAAGAAGCAAAAGGTGGGTGTGGCTGGATGAGCACACTTCTGGTATAATGCCAATGAGCTGTGCTGTCAGGGGTGTGGCCTAATATGCTAATATGTTTCTGCTGTTGGGTGTGGCCTATTATGCTAATGAGTTCCTGCTGGGCTTTTTCCACAAAAAAAGCCCTGAGGGTAACCATGTGTCGGTCTGCAGAAGGACAGCTAGATTCGAATCCAGCAGCTGGTGTGCAGGTTCACATAACCTCAGAGACCTGCAGGAATATTGGGGTATGAGCTTTGGAGACTCAAAGCTCCTTCGTCAGACTGCTTCAACTGTCAAAATTAGTGCAACAGTTACCCAGCCCCTGGTGGAACCTGGAGATATCCTGGAATTCCAACTACAGAGATCAGTTCCCCTGGAGAAAATGGCTGCTTGAGAGGGCAGACTCCATGGCATTGTACCGTGCCGAGGCCCCTTCCCTCCCCAAACCCTGCCTCCTCCACTCCCAAATGGCCAGGAATTTTACAACGCAGAGCTGGCCCTTTACCCTGAGTTCGTGGGAGCCAGCTCACAGTTTTTTAGCCTCCGGCTCACACATTTTTGTCTTGGCTCAGGAAAAATGGCTCCAGAGCCAAACTAATTTATGCAGTAGCCAAACTGCCCGCTCACAACTTTAATGCCAGTAGCTTACAAAGTAAAATGTTTGCTCACAAGACTCCACAGCTTAGAGGCAATCCTGTCACCTGGAGTTCCTTGCGAACTTGGTGCCCAGTTTCTGCCCCGTGGCTCCCTTACACAGCCCAGAAGTGCCCGGGTTCAACTTTCTCTTCTTGTAGTTCAGTAGTGTGTGTGTCCCCTCCAGCCCAAGGGCAGAACATGGAGGGCTCCTCCTGACAGAGGCTCTAGAGCAGTGGTGGCGAACCTACGGCATGGGTGCCAGAGGTGGCACTCAGAGCCCTCTCTGTGGGCACGCGTGCCATCGCCCCCGCCAGGCCCAGACCATCATTAAAGTGTCGAATTCTCTGCCAAATAATTTTAAGTAAATGAAAACATTTGGGATTGCTTTCCTTACTTTGTTTGGATCATCTTAAGTTAATGTATGAGTTGTTTTTTTCTAAAGTACAACCTCAGTATTCAGGTTAAATTGCCGTGTTGGCACTTTGCGATAAATAAGTAGGTTTTCGGTCGCAGTTTGGGCACTCGGTCTCTAAAAGGTTCGCCATCACTGCTCTAGAGCCTTTTTTTTAAAAAAAGAAAGAAAGAAAGTTGGTAAGGAAAAGAGGCAGAAAAGGCTGGGTCTAAAAATAAAAAGGAAGAGAGTGGGGGAGAGAGCATTACAGACAAAGGAATGATTCACGACACACCAGGGAATCAAATCCTGAACTGAGAGTTTCCTTTTGTTGGGCTTTGGGCCACGCTCCTGCCCTTGAGCTTTAAGAGCCACAGCAGTTCCAGGCCTGCTCTTCTTTCATGTGAGTAGCTGTGTAGGGGCCCCCTTTATGGAGGACAATGGCGCCGAAGAAAAGAAAAAGGGAGTAAGGGTCTTTGCGCAACTGGCAAAGAAAAGCGTATTCAGAATCCATTGTGTTCCTTAAATGAGCGAGGCTGGAAAGAGAGAATGCAACAGAGGACTGGGTGGGGGGGGGAGGATGTGTCAGAGGAGCAAGGAAGGAGAGGGGGGAGCAGGAAGCCTTACTCAGAGGAAACAACACAGCAAGGAGGTCATCCTGGAATGTTTCTTCCAACTTTGTCATTGGAAGTCAGGACCTACCTATGGGACAGCTTCAAAGGAGCCCCTGGCACTCTGTCTTCTGATCTCCTGGCCTGTGAGAGGAAACCTTCCTCTAGAGTAATCCCCTCTGGGAACCAGCTCAGCTCCTTGGAACTTTGCAGTAGCTCCTTCCAGTCCTTTTAGAGCACAAGACATGCACTTCTTAAAACTTCTGCACTCCCCCAGAATTCTTTACCAGGCTGGGTGTTCAGTAGTGCAGGAAGTAGTGAGTTTAAAGCAGCAAAGTAGTTAATTTAAAGTAACAAAGTAACAATAGTTACTTTAAAGCAACAATTCAAAGTAACATTAATTTAAAGTAACAAAACCTCACTAGTGTTTTGACTGTCTGTGTTGTGCCCTATTTATGTATTTGCTAAAATCCGGGTATTTGCTAAGTCGGGACAAGGAATTTTGAGGCTGGATCGATCTGGTGCGGATGCGTTCCCTCTTGCCCTCCACTCAGCCACTGCTGAGGTCCAAGCAAGGAGGCAGGCTCCTGCGAAGGAGAGACGTTTAATGGACAGAAATGTCATGCATTTTGTTTACCTGTGTCCCTTTTCTGTACAAAGTAGTGTATGCATTTTGAATTAGTACATTAAAAATAGCAGCAGGAACCCTGGGAGGGGAGCCTAACAAAGTTCCCCCAACCCAGAAACTGGCTTTGGGAGGTAAGATTGCAGAAGGGTCAGGAAATAGGAGAATGGAAAAGCATCCTTTTTGAGAATGTATTGAATGAAAAGTGTGAAGAAAAAGTTTTTTTTTTTTTTTTTTTAAATCACCACCAATCAAGCGTGAAAAAAAGACAAGAAAATAACAGGGAAAACAACAGATGGGTTGTGTTGCCAGTGATACTGTCTCAGTGAACAAATGCTGGGCAATGCCAGGGCAAGCAGCTAGCAGCACTGGGTGCAAACAGGTTTCCCAGTTGGACTAGGATACAAAGAAAAAGAGGGAAAACTTGCATTCTGCCTTGGTGAACATGACAGGCTGCAGTCAATTCTCTGACACTGAGATGTGCAGGTTCCTTGAAAGGTACACAGCAAAAGGAAAACACGGCGGTCTTCATATTAATGCCGGAGATTAACTGGAGGAGTTGGCAGTAGATAAAGAGTCAATGGAAGCCAAAACTGAGTAATATCACCTAGGAGAAGCAGCTACCAGAGGCAAAGCCCTATCCGGCAGTCTCCCTCCAGCCGAAGCATGTGTGGTGTCATAGGGATGCCAACTCTGGATGGGTAAATACCTGGAGAATTTGGGGGTGGAACCAAAGGAGAGTGGGGTTTGGGGAGGGGAGGGGCTTCAGTGGAGTATAATGCCATAGAGTCCGCCCTCCGAAGCAGCCATTTTTCTCCAGGGGAATGGATTTCTGTTGTCTGGAGATCAGTTGTAATCCTGGAAGATTTCCAGCCACTGCCTGGAGGTTGGCAACCATACTATAGTGTGGTCCCCACTCCCATGTACTCTTCTGGATGCGCAGTCTCAAATTAGGTGTTATGGAACTCAGCAAAGTGCCAGAAAAGGGCAACCGGCTTGACCAAGGAGTTGAACATGTGGAGTGGCCATATACCAAGTCAGACCCTTGGCCTATCAAGCTCAGTGTGGTCTACTCTGAATGGCAGTGGGTCTCCAAGGTCTTTTACATCTCCGGTTACCTGAGGGTTTGAGCTGGAGATGCCAGGAATCGAACCTGGGACCTAGAGGCTCTGCCACAGAGCTATGGCCTCTCCTGCAAAGGGCTGCAGCAGGAGATTAAGAAGCAATTAGGAGTATTTTAAATGGACTGATTAGTGTGTTTTGGGCTTAGGAAAACAGATGACAAACATAAGGGGCAAAATAACAGCGGTTTTAAACGCCCCAATTTATTGGAGGCATTGATAAAACATGCTCTCAACCAAGTGCTCAAAAGCAGTTTTACAAAACTATTAATACATTATAATGCAAAATAAAAACCAACCTCCCTGTGAATGCCCTAAAACCACTGCTAAAATCATTTTTTTTAAAGACCCCAACAGCAAGGAGTGTGCAACAAAATTCACCTTCATATGAGAGTGAAAGGGTCCAAAAAAACCCCTCACAGCCCAGTTAACAGACTGAAAAGAAATGTTTTCACCTGGCACCTAAAGACATGCCAAGTGCCAGCAGAGCTGTTGTGGTCAGGGCATTCTATGACTTAGGCGCCACCACGAAGTAGACTCTGTCTCTGGTCAGTACCCCCTTCTCCAGAAGGTGAGGACATGCACTGCATTTATACATTCATTTATTTACATCCCCATTCTCCCCCCACACCTGGGATTCAGAGCAGCTTTGGAACATTGTTCTCCCCTCTTCCATTTTCCCGCAATGACAACCCTGTGAGGTAGGTCAGGCTGAGAGTTTGCGACGGGCCCAAGGTCACCCCATGTGTTTCCATGGCAGAAGTGGGTATTTGAACCCAGTTCGTCCAGGGTCCTAGTCCAACATCTGCGACACCACATTGGCTTTGGAGCCTCGGCTCCGTTGCCGAACTCAGCTGGCAGGCTAGAGCTTGAGGGGGCCACCCACTGAATTGTTTTGTTGGGTTCTGAATCCAGAAAACATTTCGTTGTCCGATGCTTCCTGAAATGGTGGTGCCTGCTAATACCTTTTTAAAAAACGCCAAAGAATTATATGTACATTCAATTCCTCAGGTGTTGGTATGGCCTTATAGCACAGGAAACGGGGATGGACAGGAACCAAGGGCCAGAGGTCCCTTTGCATACAGGGCAGGGGCGAACTGGCCCTTTAACTGACCAGGAACATCATCTTTGCCCATCCTGTGCTGGTGGCAGCAGAGGACAGTGACAGAAGACCCGATGCCTCTTGTCTCTGCCTCTCTCTGGTTCCTGCTGGGCCTTTCTAACAGGACAGATAAGGGGGGATTGCAGTATAATACCGATGTAAACAAGACAAATCACTGCAAACGGGTTGATCAGCCTGTCCTGAATATTGTTGTTAAGAATATTTTGTGAATGACATCAAAACGTATAGGAATCAAGGAAAGTCCATTGTGGAAGATTTATGACCATGTGGATGCACAGCTGTATGAGGTTGTATGTATGAAAAAGACGCCTCGAAACGAGTCTCAACTCCGGGGGAGTTTGTCCAATTCCGTCCATCTTCACCATCTGAAGTTTGGCTTTTGTTGTCTGTAAAACATACATGAATGTATGGTTGAATATGCTACAATTTGCATGAATAGAAATTTGGTAATGCACAGTTTGCAGTTATTTGTCTTGTTTACATGGGCCTTTCTAACAGCCTGGTCTGCTTTTGTCTTGGGGACGTCTGGGTCTAGGGGGAAAGAGGGAACACGATCATAGGTCCCGGTCACATGTGCCGGAAAATGTGGAGGGGGGGAGGCGTGGCGATTTGCACCGTCGCAATTTGACATGGCCCAACGCGATCAGACGCGATGGTGCTGTTTCCATTGGTGGGTGTTTCCGGCGCGCTCCAACCAGGAAGCAGGGATGTGAGAGGAGCGCGCTGGAGCGATCGCATGGAGAGTGTCCGGCTGCGGCCCGTCGCAACCAGTTGACAGTGGATTTTCCCAGGTACTTTTGAACTCCGCTTCTTTGGCTGACTGCTACAGGTCGCTGATGGGTATGGGATGCTGGCTAGATGTGATCGCGCCAGTAAAATCCAGCCGGCATTTGTGAGTATCCCGTGGCAAATTCTGTGTGCAATCGGGCCAAAGTTTATAAAACCATGACCAGAGCAGAATGGACCTTTTCCTCTCCCTCCAAATGCCAGAAGGAAGTCCTGAGTCTTGCCCAGTGAAACTAATTCATACTAAAAAATTGTGTGCTGAACACTCATCTTTGGTGTTAAGGAAACCCGAGTTCTCCAGTAGGAAAAGCTGGATTCTGTGGACTGTACACTGCATTAGATGTGCATGAGTTTTTCATATGTTGTGTAATTAATTCTGCTTCTGCTAATCATATGCGAGACTCTCCGACGAGTGCAAGTGTCGTCCGGCACCTTCTCTGGCTTCCGTGGTTCCTTTAAGAATCGGACACCAGTTTTCAAACATGTCTTCACCACCAAGAGGACTAGAAACTTGCTTTCAAAGGACCTGAGCGATTATACGGAAAATGAGGCCTGTGCCCACTCCCACATCACCAGGTTTTGCTGCACTTCCCCAAAATTAGGACATAAGCACTGCCAATAGTTTCAGAACCAACAACAACAAAAGGTTGTTCTTTCCCCCAAAGGCGTTATTCACCACAATAATCAATTACCATATTTTGTAGGGGTGGACACTAGATCAAGTCCCGGACCTGGATGCCCGGGGTAGCCCGATCTTGTCAGACACTAAACATGACTGGCCCTGGCCACTCCTGGGATGGGAGGCCACCAGGGGAGTCCAGAGTCACCACATAGAGGCAGGCAAGGGCAAACCACCTCTGAAGCATCTCTTGCCTTGAAAACCCCACGAGGGGCCGCCATACGTCGGCTCCGACTTGATTACACTTTCCACCACCATTGGTTTCCTTTCCCTTGCTCGAAAGCCAGTCGAATCCGACTCTAGGGATGCGGTGCTCATCTCCGTTTCCAAGCCGAAGAGCCAGTCGAATCCGACTCTAGGGATGCGGTGCTCATCTCCGTTTCCAAGCTGTCCAAAGATATCTCCATGGTCATGTGGCTGGCATGACTAGACGCCGAGGCGCGTGGAACACTGATACCTTCCCACCAAAGTGGTACCTATTTATCTACTTGCAATGTCTTGCTTTCAAACTGCTAGGCTGGCAGGAGCTGGGACCAGAGACGGGAGCTCACTCCGTTATTGCGGCACACTCGGGTCTCGAACTGCTGAACTAATGACCTTCCGGTCTGCAGCTCAGCGTCTTAACCACTTGAGCCACTGCAGCCCCACTCCACCACTATACTAAAGGTAAATAAATGCTCGGGGGAACTGAGCCCACCCACCACTGAGGGCATGTCACTCATAATCTCTCATCCTACGTGAGAATTACCGCTGAATGACAAAGCCCTGGTGGTAACCGCTGAGTATTTCCCGAGAAAGTGGCTGGCCCAAAGTTATCATAAGAACCTAAGAAGAGCCCTGCTGGATCAGACCAGTGAGGGTCCATCTAGTCCAGACTCCTGTCTCACACAGTGACCAGTAAATGTACACACAAATATAGCTGTTAAGTTCGACTCATACTTGTGTAAATTTAATTATCTTAGTCCACAACATATTACAATGAAAAACAACTACACAGTGTCGGAAACAAGGGAGAGACAGAAATGTCCAGTGTAACTTTACAGATCTGTGTGTATAGATCAAGAAGTCCCGGATGTATTGCATCCTAAAACTTCTCTCCACAACTAAAAAACTGTTACACTTCTCCACATCAATTGATTCTAATGGAAAGCCACTAGAAATTTTTACAAAGCGGGCATGTAGCTTAATCTATTTAGTAGGAGATAAACGTGCCGTCCAAAGTGAAAGCTGCTAACAAACACAGTGGCCAACCAGTTCCTCTGGATGACCAACAACAGGGCAGAAAGGCCAAGGCCTTCATAAGAACACTAGAGGAGCCCTGCTGGATCAGACCAGTGGTCCATCTAGCAGTGGTCCATCCAGCATCCTGTCTCACACCGTGGCCAACCAGTTCCTCTGGAGGGCCAACAATAGGGCAGAGAGGCTGAGGCCTTCATAAGAACATCAGAAGAGCCCTGCTGGATCAGACCAGGGGTCCATCTAGTCCAGCATCCTGCCTCACACCATGGCCAACCAGTTCCTCTGGAGGGCGAACAACAGGGCAGAGAGGCCAAGGCCTTCATAAGAACATCAGAAGAGCCCTGCTGGATCAGACAAGGGGTCCATCTAGAAGAAGAAGAGGAGGAGAAGAAAAAGAGATTAGATTTATACCCCGCACTTCACTTGGAGTCTCAGAGCGGCTTACAAACTCCTTTCCCTTCCCTTCCCCTCCCCACAACAGACACCCTGTGAGGTGGGGGGGGGCTGAGAGAACTCTGACACAAACTGCTCTTTCAGGAACAGCTGTGCCAGAGCTTGTGATTGACCCAAGGTCACATCAGCAGGTGCAAGTGGAGGAATGGGGAATCAAACCCGGTTCTCCCAGATTAGAGTCCGCACACTTAACCATTACACCAAACTGGCTCTCAAGTCTAGTCCAGCATCCTGCCTCACACCATGGCCAACCAGTTCCTCTGGAGGGCCAACAACAGGGCAGAGAGATCGAGGCCTTCATAAGAACATTGGAAGAGCCCTGCTGGATCAGCCCAGTTGTCCACCTAGTCCAGCATCCTGTCTCACTTCTAACCACTGCACTACACACGGCCAACTGACTACTTATTTCTCCTTTGATAGCAAGCCATGGTTTGCAGTGAAATCCAACCCACAGCTGGGAATCCTGGTTTGCCAGGCGTGCACAAAGTAATTTCAGAAGTAATGGCAAACTGTGATCGAGAGGGAGGTTGTTAATTAGAGTGAAATGGGGGGGCATTCTCCAGACCTTGTGCATTTGAAGCAAACGATCACGTGCGAGCTACGACAGCCTCTGTTCAAAGTTCGATTTGAGCCATGAGGTCTCTGGGTAGCCTTAGAAAATCCAGACACACTCTCCAACTGCACTAGGAGTATCAGGACAATACTGTCCTACCTTATAGGACAGTTGTACAAGACTATTGGGATAACATCTCTGCAGCATTTTAATGGCTCAAGAGCCATGAAATACTGCTGCTAATGATGATCCACTTAATGGTAGAAAAGAGCAAAAGTCCAGGGGCACCTTAAAGACTAACAACGTTTGTGGCAGGGAGGAGCTTTCCTGAGTCACCGCTCACTCCGTATCTGGAAAAGTAAGCAGTGACTCAGGCATGCTCCTAGTGTGACCTTGGGTCAGTTAACAAGTTCTCTCAGAGCTGTTCTCTCAAGGGCAGTCCTCGAGAGAGCTCTCTCAGCCCCACCTACCTCACAGGGTGTCTGGTGGGGAGGGGAAGGGAAAGGAGATTGTAAGTCGCTCTGAGACTCCTTTGGCTAGTGAAGGGTGGGGTATAAATCCAATCTCTTCTTCTTCCTACCCTGCCAGAAATGTTGTTAGTCTTTAAGGCACTCTCTGAACTCTTGGACTTTTCTACTGCTACGAACAGACTAACATGGGCTACCTATCTTGATCTCATTAACATTATTAAACTAGGATTGCAAACCTCCAGGAAGACAAAAATCAGTGCCCCTGGAGAAAATGGTTGCTTGGGAAGGTGGACTCACTGTATGGCAATATAGCCACCCGAGGCCCCTCCCACTATGTTTTAGGCTCCACCCCAAATCTCCAAGGATTTCCCAACCTGGACCCAGCAGCCCTAGAATTACAGCTTTAGAAAGGCGAACCACTAGCAATGCCAGCCTCCAGGTGGGACCCGGGGATCCCCCAGAATTACAACTCATCCCCAGACCAGTGTTCCCTCTAAGCCGAGTTAGTGTGAGCTATCTCACAGTTTTTTTAGCCTCCGGCTCACACATTTTTGCCTTGGCTCAGGAAGGACGGCTCCAGAGCAAACTAATCTATGCAGTAGCCAAATGGCTGGCTCACAGCTTTAATGCCAGTAGCTCACAAAGTAGAATTTGTGCTCAGGAGACTACACAGCTTAGAGGGAGCACTGCTCCAGACCGCAGAGATCAGTTCCCTGGAGACAATGGCTGCTTTGGGAGGGTGGACTCTATGGCCTTGTACCCCACTGAGGTTCCTGTCCTCCCCAGAGTGCACCCCCAAATCTCCAGGAGTTTCCCAACCTGGATCTCTCAATCCTACTCACCCTGGGTCTCCCCCTCCCCCCCCCCCCCCCATTCCCTGCTGCTGGCAACCCTTCGAACCGCTGATAAAAGATTCTTTTTATTATCGCCACCAAACTACACATCCCAGAATTCTCTGTGGGGAGACAAATCCAGACTCAGGGCAATTTAAATGGATGGCATTGCCTTTTATGCATCCGCCCACGAAATCCAGAGAGAGTAGTGCTGCAGTTCTCCATTTTGGACTCCAGAGGGTGATGTTGCTCCATGCGCCTCGTCGGGCTTATGAAATTCAGGTGTCGCAATAGAGGAAACCTGGTTGGTTTGTGTACTCTGTAAAGACCTCTGGCGTTAAAGGCCAGAGATGAGCGTCTGCGGAGAAGCTGCAAATGTCTTTCTTCCTAACTTTGCCATTGACTTGAGGAAAGGAAAAACACCCTCTTTGTGTTCAGAAACACTTTGTCCCAACTTTTTAAAAAAGGACCAGAAAACCCCAACCACGCACTATCTTAGCCAGATGGTTGCCAACTTCTCTGGGTTGGGTAACTTTTGGAAATTTGGGGGATGGGCCTGGGGAGGGCGGGGTTTGGGAGGCCAGGGAACTCGGTGGAGTACAGTACCATGGAGTCCACCCTCCTAAAGCAGCCATGTTCTCCAGAGGCGCTGATCTTCGTAGTCTGGAGTTCGAGGCGAAGACCCAACCTGAGAGGAGCGGACTCCATCGAGGAAGCCGCGGCTCTCAGTTTGTAAGGCCTGAGCAAGGCCGTTTAACGCTTTGGGGACCATTCATTCGCAGGGTCGTGAGGACTGGGGAGCGACTTTAGGGCCCATGAACACCAGCGGTTCGGAGATTTCCCCCAGGCAGTGCCGAATTTACGCATAAGCTAAATAAGCTACAGCTTAGGGCCTTGCAATCTGCTGGGGCCTCAAATAAAAACACAATATAAAAAATGATTTCAAATATTAAAAAGGCATATATATTTTAAATTTTTCTGAGACCAGCTGATGTAATTTAAAATAGTAGGGGGCCTCTGGGGTTTGTATAGCTTAGGGCCTCCGCAAGTCTAAATCCGGCCCTGCCCCTAGGGCCAAGGCGCCTCTTTAAAAAGATGGTGCTTCCCCCTCTGGTTCCAGGCCCGCGCGTCTTCCTCCTGGAACCTTTAAGGCAGCCGGTGCCCGATGGGAGACGCGCCTCTGTGCATGCTCAGGAGCGTTCTGCTCGGGGACCCCACATTTTGAAAAGCAAAAAAAGGGGGCCTGTTTCCCGACGGACCCCTTCAAACCAGACCCTTCCTCTTTAAGCTGTGATCAAGGCTGCTCCCGAGGGATGTCCCTAACCTTCCAACTCTCAAGGTGGACGCTTTCATCCGTTTTTCTAAAAAAGAGCCCCCAAAGAGGAGCTGTGGTGGCTCAAGTGGTTAAGACGCTGAACTGCAGGCTGTGGAAGGTTGGTAGTTCAGCAGTTCGAGACCCGGGTGCCGCAAGACAGGGTGAGCTCTCGTCTCTAGTTCCAGCTCCTGCCAACCTAGCAGTTCGAAAGCAAGAAATTGCAAGTAGATAAATAGGTGCCACTTCGGTGGGAAGGTCACAGCGTTCCGTGCGCCTCGGTGTTTAGTCATGCCGGCCACATGACCACGGAAACGTCTTCGGACAGCGCTGGCTCTTCGGCTTGGAAACGGAGATGAGCACCGCAACCCTAGAGTCGGATTCGACTGGCTTTCGAGCAAGGGAACCTTTACCTTAAAGAGGACGGGCACCGCACCAGAACAAGAGGGCGGCAGCCGGGAACCAACGCTCCCTCTCAGCTGTGGAGTCTTGCGAGCAAAAATCCCACGCTGTGGGCATTCAAGTTGTGAGCGAGCGATTTGGCTGCTGCATCAATCAGCCCTCCGTCCTGAGCTGAGACGTAAATGTGTGAGCCAGGGGGCTAAAAAGCTGTGAGCTGGCTCACACTAACTCAGCTTAGAGGGAACACTGCCCGGGGATCCCTCGTTTTCTTTCTGCAACGAGTCCCACACACGCCTTCGCTTTTCCCGTTGCTCCCTCGCAGAAAGGAAAGACGCAGGCTGGAAAGCCTTTGCTTCTCTTCGGGGGCCTGGAAAAGCCTCTCTGCTCATGCTCAGGAACGCTGGACTCTCCGCGTCCTCCTTTCTGCCAGTCCGCTCAGCCGAGCGGCACCCTCCTGCTGGCGGAGCGGCCCCGTTTGCTTGGCTCCCGTCCAATGTTCCCTCTAAGCTGGGGTGGCTTGTGAACAAAAATTCTACTTTGTGAGCTACTGGCATGAAAGTTGTGAGCCAGCAATTTGGCTGCTGCATGAATTAGTTTGCTCTGGAGCCCTCCTTCCTGAGTGAAGACAAAAATGTGTGAGCCAGAGGCTAAAAAACTGTGAGCTAGCTCACACTAACTCAGCTTAGAGGGAACACTGCTCCCGTCGCCCGCAGAGACCCCGCGGCAGAGGCGCTTTCGGGGCGCGCCAGCCAGCCTTCTGGTGACGCTTCGCGGATAGCCGGCTTG
>NW_015173714.1:432377-439509 GCF_001447785.1 Gekko japonicus | reverse complement strand
GGGGCGCACAGGAAGGCCACTCCCCCCCCTCTTTGTAGGACTTCCTTCGTCCGCCAGCACCAGCCTCATGCGCTCCTCTGGCCGGCCGGGGGCCACCGATCCCGGTCTGCGCAACCAAAGGGCGAGCGCCGCCTGCCTCTCCCTCCCCGCGTCTCCTCCGCGGCTGGCTGGCTCTGCGGAGGCTTCCCTGCCAGGGATCTCCCTCCCATGCTTGGCCCTGCCCCTCGGAGAAAGTGTGGGGCGGGTGTCTGAACCCAGCCCGGATCAGCTCCTCTGGTTTCACTGGGGCACGGCTCCAAGCGGCAGTGATGTTCGGTCGAGTGTATAAATATGAATGTTTCCTTTGCTTTCTCAGCCTGCAGAGGGTTTGGCAGGCACGTGTTTTGTGGGTTCTGACAACAGCCCTGTAGGGTAGGCCAGTTATTCACCACCCTTGGTGCCATTGGTGAGCCTGCGAGAAAACCATTGCCTAGAGAGGTCTGGAATCCCACAAGAGATGATGGCGGCCTGGAAGTTCCTCTGATCGCTGTCGGTGATGTCCCATGCCTCTACCAACAGTGTATACAGTTCTCCCCCAAAGCCTGCTGTGCCATTAGACGGGGACAGGTCGTGGCTTTGGGGCTACTGTTTGTTTTTCATTTGATTGATATATTTTCCAAGAGAGGTTGGGGTGTCATGGAGTTCCCAGTTTGCGTGCTT
Organism: Gekko japonicus; assembly: GCF_001447785.1. Taxonomy (NCBI): domain Eukaryota; kingdom Metazoa; phylum Chordata; class Lepidosauria; order Squamata; family Gekkonidae; genus Gekko; species Gekko japonicus. The sequence goes on along the minus strand of NW_015173714.1, from coordinate 438,810 downwards.
GAACGTCTTGGGCGGCCCCTGTCATAATTCCCATCAGCCTGCAAATCTGTGGACGAATATAATGGGAGGGAGACTGGGACCGACCCCTTGGGACCGTTGTGGCTTTTGAACCTGACCTCTCCATTATCAAACAGATAACCTGGGATACGCTCCATACTGCTAATTGCGTTTAAAGTCTGTGAAAGGGCTCTATGGGGCCAGTCGTGTGATTTGGTCTTTCGGCAGCTCTGTGGGATACATCAGGATTATTCCCGCTATACAGATGGTGAGGAGGCTGGGAGAAAGTGACGAATGGTGTGACCAGTGGGCTCTGAGCACTGACTGCAGTGGCCACTGTCAGAAAAGGGTCTTTTTTTAAAAAAAAGCAAAAAAGCAATAGTTGGACTTGTCTGTGCATAATTCTTAAATTCACTTACAGTGAGCTCTTAGCCGTATTAAAATGTGTGAACCAATTTCTCTCCCACCTCTCACGGAGGTCTAGAGCAAATTCTCTCTGTGTTTTGTGCTTCCCCTTCCAAATTTGAATAGTCACTGGAAGCACATAAGCAGAAAATACTTGGGACAGCACCCCCTTTTGTTACACACACACACACACACACGCACACACACACATATGGTAATCAAGGGCATGCTACTCCTAGAGATGGCAGACAACAGCGGAGAGATTGGACCTCTGTGAATTATGTCCGATCTTTATAAAACCGTCCAAGAGACCTTCTGCCATATCTTGTGGCAGTGAGTTCCAGAAGTTAATGATGTATTGGTTCTCAGTTGAGCACCAATGGGGAAAATTGGTTTTGGGAGGATCCAGTCTCTGCTGGAGATTATGAGGCTAGCAAGGAAGCCATGCGTGCAATAAGGTATTTTTGGAAGGACTCCATTGACTCTCTGGTTGGTTTGCTTGTTTTTTACCAGACAGATTTCAAAGAATACAAGTACGGGCTAGAAGGAGAACTGTTGCATTGACTTTGCCCTCCAGAGAAATGGCAGTGGCAGCTGCCAGTTAGTGTAAAAGATCTCCCCTCACCCTTACAATTCTGGCTTGCAGGTTGCCCAGGTAGTGTTTTAAAAACTGAGAACTTCCCTTTGAATAAAGTGCTTGTGTTTACTTTGGCCTCCTTTCCCAAAACTTCTTGGCACATTCAGTTGTTGGTGTTTTGCAGTATCCCAACTGGGTGCCGTAGGTACTGTGCGTTTGACTTCGGAATGAGTGTGTGGGTTGCAGGGGTGGGGGAGTTGGTCGCACAGTTTTCTTCTCCGCTTCGAGATTCAGGTGGGTCACCGTGTTGGTTGGAAGCAACAGAACTAAGTTTGAGTCCAGTCGGGCACCTTTAAGTCCAACAAAGTTTAACTCTGGGTAGAACTTTGGGTATAAGCTTTTGTGAAACTGAAAGCTTATACTCAAAATTAAACTTCATTGGTCTTAAAGGTTACCACTGGACTCAAACTTTGTTCTGTTTCTTGCTTCTAGGTTAGGCAGATTTGGGGGAAAGATTAGATATGTTCCCCGGGGGTGTGTGGAGGTGGGCATCAGTGGATGGAAGGTAGCCACAGTAGCTCAATGGCACTTCCTTGTACAGAAGCAGTATACCTTTCTCTTCTGTCAAACAGAGGGGGAAGGGCTGTTGTGTCCATGCCTGGGCAGTGGGCTTCCCAAAATAATCTGGCTGGCCACTTTGGGAAACAGGAGGCCAGATCTGACAGGCTCTTGGTCTGGTCCTGCAGGGGGCTCCTTAGGCAAAATAGGATTTTATGTCAAATAAAGTATAGTGCAGGGTGGGGTGGGGGATAGAAGTGTGTTTTGCTCTATAAATACGCAAGGGCTGCGTGGGTTGGTGCGTGCGTGGCTACCCAAAATAAAACCCCACCAATCAATTAAAGACATGTCAACTGTTTTTGCTCTGCACCAACCTGCGTGCTTTATTTGGAACCTGATAATTGAGTTTTTTTTCTGGTTTGGTGTGCCTGGCAGGAAAAGACGAAAATTCAGAGTGAGCCTTAAGGCATGAAATTCTCTTTCAATCATACAGCTTTCTCATAATTTCTTTTTTTGCACGACTAATTCTCTCCCCTCCCTGGAATTTGCCCAGAGTCCCTCTTACCTTCCCATGAGGAGTGGAAGTAGCTTAATAGTTTAATTTTAAAGCCATTTTGCAAATGAGACCGGAGATGCTTGGTGTGTGAAATGTTGTGCACCGGCAGGATGTGTCCCCCCCCCCACCAGCATGAAAGTTACCATCCGTTGTTTGTTCTATGTCAGCCTGATGTACTTTGCAAGGTTGTTGTGAACATAGCTTTGGAGGAGATTGTGCCATTCTGAGTTTTTGTGAAGGACCTCAGTATGATTGGGGGCTGAGACCGGAGATGCTTGGTGTGTGAGTGGTTAAGACACTGAACTGCAGACCGGAAGGTCAGTAGATCAGCAGTTCAAGACCCAAGTGCCGCGTGATGGAGTGAGCTCCCATCTCTGGTCCCAGCTCCTGCCAACCTAGCAGTTTGAAAGCATGAAATTGCAAGTAGATAAATAGGTACTGCTTCGGTAGGAAGGTAAGCGTGTTTCGTGCGCCTTGGCATCTAGTCATGCCAGCCACATGACCACAGAAACGTCTTTGGACAGCGCTGGCTCTTTGGCTTGGAAACGGAGATGAGCACCGCATCCCTAGAGTCAGATTCGACTGGCTTTCGAGCAAGGGAAACCTTTACCTTTACCTCAGTACGATTAATAGCAATGATGATATTTTTATCGTTTATATATTTTTATTGTTTGTATATTTTATTTAAGTTATAGTCTTCCCTTCCCGCAGGAACTCACAGTGGGTTACACAGAGTGAGTCAATACAATCGACAGGACGTTAGATAACAATGCAGTAGCATTTTAGAAGTCTGGAGCCACTAGAAGGAACTGGTGCATAGAAATAAGTATTCACATGACACATTAAGCAGTACAGAAATTACACAGATAGGATCCCACTTAAAGTAAGCTTTACACAGCAGTATGGACAACAGTCCCAATCACTTACAGTCATGTAAGTTTGTGTGAACCGTTTTGCATAGCACAACCCTATTATCTGCCTACTATTTGTGTACACAGCAGCCATTTTGATGGTTGTTGGTGGGTGTTGTGTAATTGTATTCCACACACAAACACACCCCTTTCCCCATCCATTATGGCGGTTGCAGGAATAGGGGACAGGAGCAGAGAAGGGTTTGATCCTGACCCCCCCTGGGCCTGTCGCTCACGTTAAGATTCAAAGAGAAAGACCAAATTATCTGGCTTCATCTGTTTGCCTAAAAAAACTCCGTTGTTAATTGTAGAGAGGGTGCGTCCGTGTTTCCTACTAGAGGGTAAGAGGGTTGGATCCAGTGCCCTTTGAAAATTATCTTGCCTGCCTCTCCCCCCCCCCCGGCCCATCTGTGATGGTAGCTGTGAGAACTTTGGCTTGGGTCGGTCTGGAATGAAGCGTGTTCACCTGGACTGGGCGATGGGTCTTTCCTGCTCCTTTCCTCGATCGGCTGTGTGACTGAAAGAACGAGGGGGGAAACCGGCACAGCCTTATTTTGAGAACTTGTACTCCCACTGTGGGAGAGATAGTGGAACACGATCCCATACCTTCAGGGGTCATTTCCTGCAGGAGCGCACAGGAGCAGAGCTCCGGCAGTAAAGAGCCCAGGGGGCGGGCACATGCAACGAGCCCCACCCCCTGCTCCCAGCTGCCCTCAGTCAGTGCAAGAAGCAGCCAGGTAAGCTGCAGAGCCCCCCCATCCAAAACAGTCCAGTGGCACCTTTAAGACCAAGTTTTAGTCAGGTACAAGCTCTTCCTCCTCCTCGATGACAGATTTGCATGTCCCCCCCCCCCAATAGCTAGCAATCCAAAAGAGTCCAGTGGAGCCTGAGTGGGTGGGTGTTGCCTTCTGACACACTTCCCATGATGTCCTGGGGGGTGGCATATGCAAATGAGTTGTGCTAATGAGCTCCTGCACCTCTTTTTCTACAAAATGACCCCTGCATACCTTGTTCTGTACCCTTTAAAGCCAGGATAGCCGACTGGTGATAGCCAGATATGGCACTAGAAGAAAAAAAGATTTGTTTGGCTTTTTAAAAAATGTTGTCTCCCTTGAGTAGAGATGTGAAGGCCCGGAAAAAAACCTGGAAAATTCGGGGGGAAAACGGGTTTTTTCAGTTTTTTCCCTGAAGCCTTTTTGTTTTTTTCCGAAAAATTAAAAAAAGAAAAAAAATGATTATGGAACGTTTTATTTTAACATGATGAATAAAATATTTTAAGACAAGGTGTTCAAATATTTTTCAAATCATTTCTAATATATATATATATGGTATCAGATTGATCTAATTTCTGTGCACTGAGGACAAACAAGTCCTAGGTTACAAACTGAACCCTCCAATGCAAGAACAAGATGCATTTCTTCCTTTATGAGGTGCTATTGTCAGAAGAAAATAAAAAGGTTTCAGTTTTGTTTTTGCATGTGGGTGGGTATTCTGTTTGAAATAATTGTTTGGATACACTATATTTTTAATATGCTAGTTGTGATAATTTAATGCCAAGTAAAAATGTCCATAGTCATATTTTATATTCCTAAAGTAACAGAATGACTTTCAATCTAGAAAAGACAAAAGAAATGCTAATGTAGCATTTTTTCAATTTTTCCGAAAATTTCCATTTCTCCCCGAAAAAACCCGGGAAAAAAACGGGTTTTTTCCCGCGCTTCAAACTTTCCGGAAATTTTACATCTCTACCCTTGAGACCCCTCCTCCAATCTCTTCATGTGTGGCCCGTACCTCCAGCAGAAATGAAGGCCGGCCTCAGAGAGTGTGTGGAACCGGGGTTCAAGGGAAACTGTTGTTAGCCTGACTGTCTGAGCGTGAGCCGTTCCACCAACAATTGCACTCCACCAATGTTCACTGTGAAAAATTGATTCAAGTCCGCTTACAGTCCATAAATTTGCTTCTGCCTCTTTTTGTTCCTTTATTTTACGTCATGCACTGCTGCTGCTGCTGCTTCTAATAATTGTCATGCGACTACAGATTTCCCAGGTAAACAGTCTGTTTCCCTCAATGCTTCGTCAGGTCGCTTTATACTTTGCGCCCATGCTCTGCGTTTCCTACTCAGAATTAATCTTGTATTTTCTTGGCATCTGCTGGCTCTCATTCAGTGGCTGGTTGGTGCTGGCCGTGACCATTTTTCTTTGGATCTGGGTGCAAACCCTCGAATTCAGGAGGTAGCCTCAGTTTCCAGCCTTCAGGGTTTTGCATGGGAATGACCACATTGGCTAATAACTGCTTCCTCAAACTGTAACTTTGTAAAGTTAAACTGTAAAACGGCTCCTCTTCACAGAATGATCGGAGCCAGTGCAGAGAGCGAATGAATTCGTCCTCCACTGTTGAATGGTGTAAATTAAAGTTTCTGTATCAGTAACAAGGAGGACTTCATGTGCATTTATTTTTATGTCACACAACGGGAGTGCATTCCGATGCGAAATCAGGGAGCTTTGTATGTCTTCCATGGAGGATTGCTGAGCAACGATGCAGTTGTTGTTGAAAATCGAGGAAGGGAAACCTTTACCTTTAAGTTGGGGTTCGTCAACTGTGCTCTTCCGCTTTCTGATTTTCACCACGTATGTGTCCCTATTGCTTCAGGGGCTTTCGTTTGCGCTCTCTAGTAGTCACAGAGGGAGATAAACACATGTGGGAAAGGGGGGGACGGGCCCAAGGCAATAGGGACGAAAAAGTGACAAAAACGACAGTGCGGAAGAGCCCTGAGTCTCGGAAGCTGTGAAGTCGGTGAATTAGCCACAGATAATGGCTTCACATGAGCACGGATGCCCTGGCATAAGGCTGGCTTCTTTCCTGCTCCCGCCCCTCCCCAGCTCCAGGGTGAAATTAAAATAAAGCCGAGCTTTGCATGATGTTGGAACTGGGCCACGCCCTAATGGGCCACGCCCTAAGTAATTTCGTGTGGGAGCTCCTTGGACCGGCGGGGATCGTACTACTCAATCTATCTAGGACTTTGAACGCTGACCGTGCTTTTGGTACACGGGATTAAAGCTCTATGACATGTGGAAGGGGAAAGTGACGTCGAGTGACAGCCGACTAATGGCCACCCTGTAAGGTTGTCCAGGCCAGAGGTGTTCAGACGTGGTTTGCCCTTGCCTGCCTCTGCGTAGCAGCTCTGGTGATTCCTTGGACGTCTCCCATCCAAATACTAACCGGGACTGACCCCACTGAGCTTCCGAGAGCTGATCAGATTGGGCTTGCCTGGAGCCAGGGGTAATTTCCTGCGGGGAGCGCACAGGAGCGGAGCTCCGGCAGTAAGGAGCCCAGGGGGCGAGCACATGCAGCAAGTCCCACCCCCTGCTCCCAGCAGCCCTCTGTTGGGCTATGAGGCGCAAGAAGCAGCCAGGTAAATTGCAGAGCCCC
>NW_015173714.1:430917-432161 GCF_001447785.1 Gekko japonicus | reverse complement strand
TTGTGGAGTCCCCCCCCCCCATAGCGAGCAACCCAAAACAGTCCAGTGGCACCTTTAAGACCAAGTTTTATTCAGGTACAAGCTCTCCCTCCTCTGTGAGGGCAGATCTGTGCGTCCCCCCCCCCCATAGCTAGCAATCCAAAACAGTCCAGTGGAGCCTGAGTGGTGGGTGTTGCCTTCTGACACACTTCCGGTGATATCCAGGTTTGTGGCATATGCAAATAAGTTATGCTAATGAGCTCCTGCACTTCTTTTTCTACGAAATGACCCCTGCCTGGAGTATCCAGGTCTGGGCCTTTCATTAAGTGTCGTCAAGTTGCACTGACTTTCAGGGGTCCCTCCTAGGGTTTTCAAGGCAAGAGATGAAACGAGGTGGTTTGCCATTGCCTTTCTCTGTGTAGGGACCCTGGAGTTTTTGGGAATAGACCGGTATTGTTATGCCCATAATGCAGGGCGGATACTGAGGGTCAGGAGCCTTCTTAAAGTTCTCTGGTGAGTTTTCAACAGAGGTGAAATTTGAACCGGGACTTTCCAGTCGCAGTTCATTCTCGCAGCCCCCACAGTGCACTGGCTCTCTTTTCTTGTTGGTATTGGATCCGTCTCCTCCTGCTACCTGTTAATTGTGCCAATGAACCTAAATCTCGTCTGAAGAAGAAGAGAAGAGATTGGGTTTATACCCCGCCCTTCACTACCCAAAGGTGTCTCAGAGCGGCTTACAAACTCCTTTCCCTTCCCCTCCCCACAACAGACACCCTGTGAGGTAGGTGGGGCTGAGAGAGCTCTGACAGAAACTGCTCTTTTTCGAGAACAGCTCTTATCAGAACTATGGCTTGCTCAAGGTCATCCAGCCAGGTGCAAGTGGAGGACTGGGGAATCAAACCCACTTCTCCAAGATCAGAGTCCGTGCATTTAACCGCCACACCAAACTGGCTCTCAGTCTGAGTTCTCAAAAGGCAAGGGATTGCCGCCACATCTGGCTAGGGGATGGATCTTGAGAGTGCTGGGGCTGGAGTGTTAGAGGAAGATCCTTGGGACCCTGTTGGAATCTCTACTCAACTGTGGAAAAGGGGTGTAGCCAGAAAATTTTGGTTGGCGGGGTTTGGGAAATCCAGTGGGGCGCCCCGGCCATGCCTGCTGCTCAGTTTGCAGCAGTAGAAGCAGCGGGTCTGGCTTCATTGTGACCTCTAGTCCATTGGTCCTTTCGATTGGAGAGACTCCATCCTGGGCTGCTTTTCTGTGTCAGC
>NW_015173714.1:426977-430307 GCF_001447785.1 Gekko japonicus | reverse complement strand
GGGTTATATATACACCCCAGCGAGCACTATGGTCGGGGTGACAACATCAACTAGTTATCCCAGGCCCCAGGGACGCCAGGCTTGCTGCGACCAGGGCTAGGGCCTTCTCAGTGGCGGCTCCTTACTGGTGGACTGAGCTCCCGGAGGAGATCAGGGCCCTGCAGGATCTTGTACAGTTCCACAGGGCCTGCAAGACGGAGCTCTTCCACCAGGCCTTCGATTAGGAGCCGCCACCACTACCACCAATGCCCGCAATTAACATCTGCAGTGCAAGGCCAGCCTAACTGGCATTATAGGGTACCACCTGGAGCCCAGAGACTGAGAGCCTTGGGTGCGGTTTTATATGGTCCGCCGCTGTGATTTAAAACAGCATTTTAACTGTAAATTATTTAATTGTAAATTTTTTGATTGTTTTAACTGTGTTACAATTTGGTGCATTGTACCAAATATTGTTGGAGCTGCGGTGGCTCAAGTGGTTAAAACGCTGAACTGCAGGCTGTGGAAGGTCAGTAGTTCAGCAGTTCGAGACCTGGGTGCCGCATGACGGAGTGAGCTCCCGTCTCTAGTTCCAGCTCCTGCCAGCCTAGCAGTTCGAAAGCAAGAAATTGCAAGTAGATAAATAGGTACCACTTCGGTGGGAAGGTAACAGCGTTCCGTGCGCCTTGGTGTTTAGTCATGCCGGCCACATGACCACGGAAACGTCTTCGGACAGCGCTGGCTCTTCGGCTTTGAAACGGAGATGAGCACCGCAACCCTAGAGTCGGATTCGACTGGCTTTCGAGCAAGGGAACCTTTACCTTTACCTTACCAAACATTGTTAGCCACCCTGAGCCTGCTTACGGGGAGGGCGGGATACAAGTGTGATAAATAAAATAAAATAAATACAATAAATAAATTGTGAGGATAAAATGGAGGAGAGGAGAAAAGATGTGAGTCGCTTTGGATCCCCATTGGGAGAAAAGTAAAATAAACAGAGACAAATGAGAGAGAGAAGGTGTATCTGTGATTCCGTTTCAGCTAGATAAGTTTCTTACTGTAATAGTTTTAATTACTTGAGATGACTGTTCCGAACTTCTATCACTTTGTCCTATGATGATGATTATTATTATATACAATGATACAAATCGCTATACTTCGATGGTTTCTGTTTGTTGGCATGTGGGCTGACTTGTACTGTTATTTTTTTTTTCTTTAAAGCTATTGTTATGCCAATAAAGGTTATTGGAAGTAAAGTAAATAAATTAGCTCATTGCCCAGTCTCCCCGGATAATCGTACCCAGTCTGGGTGCAAGAATTCAGTATCTCTGATCCACCCACCAGGGTCTGGCCTCTTTTCCCCTTTCTTCTAGCCTCTGGAAGACCTCATGGCCTCCAAGAAAACAGACTTTGGCATTCTGATTTTCTGCACACTAACGAACCAGTTGTTATAAGGGCTCTTCTAAGTGTGCGTGCTAGTCTGGTTTTTTTAAATCCTCCCTCAGTGCCAGCTGTGTGAGGAAGGGCCACATCCCCATTTTACGGTTCAGCTGAGCTTGACAGCGACCTCTCCAGGTTTGTCCGAGCAGGTTTGTTCTCTGACAGCTGGGCTCATTTAGAGCTGCATCCCTTTGGGCAGCATCCCAGGAACGAGCAAGTGATGGTGGAAAGGAACTTCCTTGTACAGAGGCAGTCTACCTACGGGTGTCGGAGGCCAGCAACAGGGGGGAAGAGGCTGCCTTCATGCCCAGCTTGGGGGGTGGCCCCAGCCGGTTGGCCTCTACCGGAAATGGGATGCTTGAGTCCTTTGGGACAAAGGCAGGATGGAAGAAACAGATGCAAGAAGATGCTGGCGCTTGTCGTGGTCCCACAAAGGCAACGCTTGTGATCTGTCTCCATATCATAAGATGGAGATATGAAGGCAGCTACTGGGTGCCCTCTGCTTGGCATGCAGAAGGTCCCAGGCTCAGTCCCTGGCATCTTCAGCTAAAAGGATCAGACGGTAGGCGATGGGGGAAAGACCTCCGCCTCAGATCCTGGAGAGCGGCTGCTGGTCTGAGTCAGCAGTACTGACCCTGATGGACCAAGGGGGGGGGGGGGCTGGTCTGTAGTGTAAGGCAGTTTCAGGTATGTTTGGTGTAGTGGTTAAGTGCGCGGACTCTAATCTGGGAGAACCGGGTTTGATTCCCCACTCCTCCACTCGCACCTGGCTGGATGGACTTGGGCAAGCCATAGTTCTGATAAGAGCTGTTCTTGACAAAGAGCAGTTTCTGTCAGAGCTCTCTCAGCCCCACCTACCTCACAGGGTGTCTGTTGTGGGGAGGGGAAGGGAAAGGAGTTTGTAAGCCACTCTGAGACACCTTTGGGTAGTGAAGGGTGGGGTATAAATCCAATGTCGTCTCTACTTCTTCAGGTGTGCCCATGTGCTTCCGGTTTGGATTGCACTTTGAAATCGGAGCCTTTTATGCTCCTCTTTATGCTTCTCCCCCCCCCAATCTTCCGTCATAGTAAATCTTTTTATATTTTTAACAAGGTACTCAAACAATCGAAACGACCTCTTTGGCCCCATCCTATAGGAAACCGATAAAGGGCAGGCCTTCTCCAAAATAGCAGTCAACAACGCCATAATTTTACAAGTGCTTAAAAAAGGAACTCGAGAGGTTTAATTTTCAGCTTTGGCCACCTCCGTTGCTGGGACGGCTTCCTCTTCTCTTCTCTTCTCCTCTCCCCACCCCCACCCCGAACACCTACGTCTGTCGTAACCACAGGTGGACGATGACGGCTTAGTTCCTGGTTTTGGTTTTGCCCAGTTTGGTTGTCTGTATTTTTAGTCGGGGAAGAGAGCGGGACTGAAATGACAGCCTAAAACTGTCTGCAAATTAGGGTCTTTCTCTTGTGGTCATATATACAAAAGAAAACTTTGCATTTAGAGATTTCACCTGAATAGAAAACTATAGTTTCTCTGTGGGAGAGAAGGGGCTATAAATACTTTGGTCAGACAAAAAGGGAGTACTTCACGCAGCATATCATTACCGTGCACAGCCGCAAGATGTGACAAAGTTCAGTTGCAGCAAAGTGGTTCTCGTGTGACAGAACTAAGTTAACCTTTGATCCGGCCTTAGAAGTCTTAAAAAAGATAAAAACAAACCCCAACCAGGGTAGGAAGTTCAGGCTGGCTATTAGCTGTGATAGCCAAGCAGAATTCCTATGTTTAAAGGCAGTCTGCCTTTGAATGCCAAGTGCTAGAATTAAACAATAGGAAGGATGGTGCTACGGCTGGCGTTCTGTTGGAAACAGAACCTGGTGGATGGCGTAGATTTTTTTTGGTCTGCTTCTGTAAAAAGCAGTTCTGAT
>NW_015173714.1:424929-426600 GCF_001447785.1 Gekko japonicus | reverse complement strand
GGGGGGTTTTCCCCCCCCCCCCCCCCCGCAGGCTTGGAGAGGGACAGAAATTTGGGGCTGACTCAATGGTGCCAATAAACAAAAACACAAAGTTGACTGGCCAGATAGTATCAAATAATTGCAAGGGAATGCAAGTATTGATCGAGCTGAACAGGGAAATGGATGCAAAGGGAGATGTGTCAAAAGCACACACTCTGGTCAACTGACAAAGGGCCTTGCCGGATCAGGCCCACGGGGCTGTTTAGTGCTGCGTCCTGTTAGCCGCAGTGGCCTGCCAGGTGACTTCAGGCGCCGTGCCGGTCTGAATGGAACCTCCATGTACAGAGGCAGTTGTGAAGTGCTGGGACACGACGCCGCTGGATGGCCTTTGTCCCCAGCATTTGATACTGTGGGGAAGACTGCTTCTGTATATGGAGGTTCCGTTTCGATGGTCTTTGACTGCAATAGTTGGGAGGCTGTTTATGTTGATGGATATTTATTTACTTCAAACATTTCTCAGTTGCCTTTCTTCCTGATGGAGCTCAAAGTGGCTTAGAATATAAATAATATGTGTAAAGCAGAGTGCATAAAATTATGGAAAACCAAAATTTAAAATCACAATTTAGGACTGTTTTAATCAAATGCAGTCCTAAATAAAACCATCTTTGACTGCCTCCTGATGATCGAAAGTAAAGGGCCCAGGCACATAGAGCTTAGACGACTTAAGCACGTTTGGCGGTGTGCCCATGACGAAGTTACAAGAGCATCTTATGGCACGCTCCTGAAATCCTATGCGATGGCAGTGAAGGCTGTGAAGAGCGAATTCTGCTCAGACCCCATTGCATCCACTAGCTCTTGCCCAGCACAATTATTTAGAGTGATTTAGCCTTTGACGTCCTTCATGGAGAGAGACACTAAAATAGATGAAGAAAGGTTAAAACGCTTGGGGCTCTTTAGCTTGGCAAAACGATGGCTGAGGGGTGACATGATCGAGGTACGCGTGGGAGAGAGCAGGTGGAGAAAGAAGGACTTTTCTCCCTTTCTCACTACACAAGAACTCGTGGGCACTCAATGAAATTCCTGAGCAGTCGGGTTAGAACAGATAAAAGGAAGTCCTTCTTCACCCAAAGAGTGATTAACACATGGAATTCACTGCCACAGGAGGTGGTGACAGCTACAAGCATGGACGGCTTCAAGAGGGAATTAGATAAACATATGGAGCAGAGGTCCATCAGTGGCTATTAGCCACAAGGTATAGATAGGAACTCTCGGTCTGGGGCAAGTGATGCTCTGTATTCTTGGTGCTTGGGGGGGGGGCAACAGTGGGAGGGTTCCTAGTGTCCCGGCCCCACTGCTGGACCTCCTGATGGCACCTGGTATTTCTGGCCACTGTGTGACAAGAGTGTTGGACTGGATGGGCCATTGGCCTGATCCAACATCGGCTTCTCTTATGTTCTTATGATGTTGAAATTCGACTGTTAGCACTGAGGCATTTGCAAGCTTTTTGGGGGGAGAACGTCTTATCAGTCCGCCATAACTTACCTGCCAGCATTGATAGAGTATATGAACTGGAGGCCCCTTAGCCATCTTTGGATTCAGTTTTTGACTCCTTCAGCCTCTGCTCCTCTGCTGATGTTGAAAGGATCCTGGACACTGTCAGGCCGACGACGGGCCTCCTTGACCCGTATCCCT
>NW_015173714.1:393999-423893 GCF_001447785.1 Gekko japonicus | reverse complement strand
GATCTTCTGGCTCACTGCCTCGCCGACGTAGGAATCCCATGGGGTAGCCCTTCAAGGGCTTTCCTCATTTTTTTTTTTAATATATATTTTTTATTTTCAACATCTATAACAAACATAAAAGGGGGAAATTCAATTTCTGTTTCTTCAATATCCTATTGATGCCTGATTTATCATAAGTTTGTATATTTCACCTTGTAGCAATAACCTTGTCGCTTGCAAATATATCTTATTTATATAATAAATGTCCTTAAATACCGTTTAAATGGCTCTGTTGATTACTTGGAATAATCTTCAAACCATTGGTAAAATCTTGACCACAGGTTCTCGAATACAGTCTCTGGTTGTCCTTTGAAAATCAGAGTTAGTTTGTCCATTTCCGCAGTTTCTAACGTTTTACTTAAAAGTTCTTGTCTCGAAGGTGTCTCTGTTGATCTCCAATGTTTAGCATGCAATATTCTAGCAGTTGTTGTTAAATACAATATAACATAAGATGTCAGGTTTTTTTATTTTCAGATAAGATATTCAACAAAAATATTTCTGGTATAAAAGGTACAGAAGATTTAAATTTTGTGTGTGTAATTTCATGAATCCAAGCCCAATACTTTTTTGCTTTATCACATAACCAACACATGTCTTTCCTCTTTCTTCAAGGTCATGGACAGAGGGTGGTGCTGGGAGAAGATGTGTCCTCTAGGAAACCCTTAGTGTGCAGGATCCCACGGGGGCAGTCCTTTCCCCGATTTGATTTAACATTGATATGCGGCCCCTTGCCCAGCTGGCACGGAGTTTCGGGCTTGGGTGCCACCAATATGCAGATAACACCCAGCTGTATCTGTTGTTGGACGGCCACCCATCTGCCGCCCTGCAAGATCTGACTGAGGGTCTGGAGGCCATGGTGGGATGGGTAAGAAAAGAGCAGGTTGAGGCTGAATCCAGCAAAGATGGAGGTTCTGGGGCTGGGTGTGGGGGGAGAGCTTCAGGACTGGAGCCCAGGCTCCCATCTCTTTACGGGTTTGGCAATTGGCCCCCTTCCTGTCGTGCCCTGACCTAGCCACAGTAATCCATGCAGTGGTCATCTCCAGGTTAGAGTACTGTAACTCGCTCTATACTGGCCTGCCCTTGAGGCTGACCTGGAAGCTCCAGCTGATCCAGAACACGGTGACGCGAGTCCTGATGGGAACGTCACGGACAGCGGACATTCAACCGGTGTTGCGCCAGCTGCTCTGGCTTCCAGTGGAGTACCGAGTCAGGTTCAAGGTCTTGATATTAACCTTAAGGGCCTGGGACCACCATATCTACGGGACTGTCTCCTCCATTATGTCCCCAGGAGAGCATTTACGCTCTGCAGATACCAACTTCCTCTTGATCCCTAGCTGTAAAGAGGTCCGGCTGTCCCTGGCCCCAACCTGGTAAAACTCTCTGCCTAATATATTCAGAGCCCTGCGGGACCTCATGCTGTTCTGCAGGCCCTGCAAGGCAGAGATGTTCAGCCAGACTTTTGGTCTGGGACAGCAATGGTTTTCCAACATGGCTGGAACCCACCCTCATCGCGCCCCCTCCTCCAAAATAAAACAAACCAAAAAAAGATCTTAGGAAATGGCTACAGCTATGAGAATTTTTTATGGTCTGAGCATTCTCATAAAATGCTATTGAGGTCCTTCTAAAATATATCTGGATTTATTATACGTTACTATTATGGCAATCTTAGAATAATTGGAAAATCACAAGAAAGTGACAAGGATATGGTCATAGGATGATCCTGCTGACAAGTTAATAGACAGCATTGTGATATATGTATCTGCACTTACAGTTTGTATTAATGTTTATACAGTAATCTTGAGACATAATGGGTTTATTTATGTATACTTGACTTATCTTTTAATAAAATAAAAATTTATTAAACATAACACAGGCTGGGACTTACCCAACTACACAAACATAAATGGTTTATAGCCAAAGCACACGTAGCAAAAACCTAGCACACAGCAATATTCCAATTTGGGGAAGGATTCTGACACCAGTTATAGGGCAAGTTATAAGGTCCAAAAACATTTTCGCTCCAGGCTTGAAAAGAGGGGTATAAATTGAATAAAATAAAATAAAATACATCCCCCAGAGCCTGGCACAAGTCGGGATCGGGCGATCAATAAGTTCAATTAACAACAACAACAACAACAACAACAATAATAATAATAATAATAATAATAATAATAATAACAATAATAACAACAACAACATGGGGAGGGGCTTTGGCTCAGTGGCAGAGCCTCTGCTTGGCATGCGGAAGGTCCCAGGTTCAATCCCCAGCATCTCCAGTTAAAAGGACAGGCAGTAGGTGATGTGAAAGACCTCTTCCTGAGGCCCTGGAGAACCACTGCCAGTCTGAGTAGACAGTACTGACTTTGATGGACCAAGGATGATAATGTTGTCGTCATATGGCGTTGTGTGTAATATAGCCAGGAGATCTTAAGATTGTCTGGCAGCTGGAAGTGTTAGCATTATGCACTTTTATGCACTCTTTTAGCATTATGCACCACTAGGTGGTGAGCTAGGCTTGTTGTTTTTTAAGGCAAGAGACGTTTCAGAGGTGGTTTGCCGTTGCCTTGCCCCTGTGTAGTGACCCTGGACTTCCTTGGAGGTCACCATTCCAAATGCTAGCCAAGGTCGACCCTGCTTTGCTTCCGAGATCTGATGGGATCAGGCTAGCCTGGGCTATTCAGGTCAGGGCGCCAAGGATCTGATTCGATATAAGGCAGCTTCACATGTTCTGGTGTCCTGGGGCTGCCACCAAAAAGGACCTCTCTTTGTGCACCCACTAAATGAGCTTCTTTGAACAATGGGATAGTCAGGAGGGTCTCACCCTGTGATCTTAATCCCCAGGCAGGAATTTAGGGGAGAAAGCACTCCTTCAGAAAGCACTCCAATCCCAATCCCACGTAGAGATACGGCACAGATCTAGACACATAGGACTGAGTTGTACAAGAGGTCAAACAGGCCGTCTGGGACTTGGATTTGTGGCCCCTGCGGGTGGACCAAACAATGAGATGATTTATTTATATTTTTTGTCCTGGAGTTAGAAAGTACATTGCAAGCTTGACAGGCTAACAGTTGTTCCCTGTTTTATTTTGATGGGTGTACAGAATGGACGGCGAGTCCACTTGTGAATGAGATGGGCTGGCAGGCTCTGGCAAAAGCTAAGCCGCTCTCCCTTCCACCGTTGGCTCTGACAACAGAGATCGGCTGCTTGCTTACACAAAAGCATTCTTGGTTTTACGGCCTATTTGACCGCCATAAAATAATTGTCAAATAATAGGTGGGTCATCAGGGCCCGGCCCATCCATAAAGCAAACCAAGCAACCAGGCCCGTGTGCCAAAGTTCCAGTGGCGCCTGCCTCAGCTGTGTAAATAAATCAGATGCCTGGCGCTTCCGGGACTGATCTGCTTTCTTGACATGCTTGCAGCTATAAAGAGGATTCTTGTCTGTATTACTCATCGCCCTAAGGAGTGGGAGGGAGAAACACAGCCCGGTGGTACTATGAGGGTTAGGAGACCAAGGAAAACAATTCCCGGCTGAGACAGTGTTCAGTCACTGCATGTCCTAATGTGACAGTGCGTGGCCTAGAACAAGATGGTTGTGTTTATGTGTTGGGAAGGGGGGACTTAAACTTCTCTCGGGTTGAAAGATCCTTGGGCTAGCTTTGCTGTTGTATGAAAAGAGTGCCACCACACTCTTAAAGTCTGTCTTCCCTAAACATGGGGAGCTACAAGACAGCCATGTGTCTGGATGTTTGAATAGTTGTTTTTGCAGTGTATTTGTCTTGTTTGCTGCTGTGTCACACCGCAGGCTTGGAGTGATCTCTTGGCTACCCAGATCCTTTAGACCTTTTCATCCTCTGCTGGTTTCATCCTCTGCTTCCACTGTTCACATCTGCAAGCGCATAGAGGACTGGTGGGAGATGATAGAGGCTTTCTTGTCAACAATGGTGACCTTGAGTTTAAGGTCTATCTCAGGGCAGCTCAGGAACCATGCCTAGTTCTCTGCTGTTTAAAATCTCTCATCTCTCAAGGTGTATGCCCCTTCCCAATTTTTCTGTGTGAGCCACTACTTGAAAGGAGGTTGGCCACAAGCAGTGATTCATGCAGAGGAAAAACAGACAGCCTCCTACAATTCCGCTGCTTCTCTGCATTGGCAGTAATTGAACAAAATAGTTTCACCCCATTAAGGGTGTTTAGAAAGAGGCATGACCAGAGCAGAGACTCTTGCAGAGATGCAACAGGGATTTTTTTTTTTTAAAGCTGCTTTATACGGAATCAGACCATAGGTCTATCTAGGCCAGTACTGTCTTCTCAGACAGATAGCAGCTCTTGAGAGACTCAAGTAGAGGTCTTTCACAGAACTTCCTGAGAGATCCGTCAACTGGAGATTCTGGGGATTGAACCTGGAACCTTCGGCATGCTGAGCAGAGGTTCTACCACTGAGCCACAGCCCCTCCTCCGTGGGTGGGTACTTTGGGATATTTAGTTTATGCCTCACTGCAGGACATCAAAAGGGGTGGAAGACTGTCCCAAATAAAGGTTCCAGGATACATTCTGTGTACTGTGTATTAGCAGAGCTTACTGTGTGGCAGCGTTATTCCACTCGGTATGGGTGTTGTGACAGAAGCAATAAATTAGCTGTTCGCTCCAACACTGCTGGTGTGAGAGATCTGCCACGACGGGCATTGCAGCCAGGTCTCCGGCAGAGTGTTGTGGCTTCTGTCCTCCAGGGTAGAAAAGTGCTGGTTAGCCTGGACCTTTGCAGTGGGCAGCATTCTTCAGCAAGGAAATATGCGATCGTGGCTCCTTTCCGCTTGCAGTTGTTCAACCTCCAGCAGATTGGCCGGGGAAGCATGCAGGTGCTTTGCCACTGGTGGTGCTGGAGTAGATAGCAGGCTCCGTGGTGCAGTGTTGGGTATTACAAGTTGAAAACACTCAGTATATCTGGGGTTAAATGTTTGTTTCTTTTACTCACAGGAAGTCACATGTTTCTCATGTAACCAATGTTCTTTAGATGTAGGAAGCCCGGGAAATTTCTCCCTGATCTAGGAGTTTGATTGGAACGAGAGTGTCAAAGTGTTTTAGCATGTTATGGCTCCTCTTCCCGTCTTTGTTTGCTGTTCTGAAGAAGAAGAGAAGCCATGACTCTCTCTTCTAGTTTTGTCTTTGTAGTGTAAGGAGGTAGCCGTTTAGCTCCGTTGTTATTTTCATCCCAGTTACCCTTCCCCATGCTAGAATTTAGTAAAAACTTTATATTTTAATCACACATGGACTCTCAGTCTGAATTATTTTACTCAGGGTCTGCTGGGCTATATTATCTCTGCTAAATACCTTTTTTTTTTCAATATCTCACTATCAAACCCAACAAAAAGGGACTCTCTTTCTGGCTGGACCAGTCTGTTGACAGGGCTGCCAAGTCGCCCCTGGTCTCTGGCAGAGATAGGGGGTAGGGTTGCCACATCAAGGTTGGGGAACTCCTGGAGACTTGGGGATGGAGCCTGGGGAGGACAGGGACCTCAGTGGGGTCCAGTGCCACAGAGTCCACCCTCCAAAGCATCCATGTTCTCCAGGGGAACTGATCTCTGTAGTCTGGAGATAAGCTTTAATTCTGGGGGATCCTCAGGTCCCACCTGGAGACCGACATCCCTGTCTCTTGAGGGCACAGTATATGGTATCTGTCTCAGCTTCAAACATTCAGTTTCCTTCTCCCAATTCTCTGTAACCCCTGTTGGTGATCAAGGCTCGGTCCGGATGTCACACAAAACCCGGGTTTAATTTAACTGTGCTTGGTCTGGTATGGGAATGTGAGCCATTCGGGCTTATTTTTATTTATTTAAAACATCTTTATGTCGCCTTTCCACTCAGTCAGAATCCACGAGGAGACGAACACGAGGAGGAACATTAAGACGTTGAAGTTATAAAATTCAGTTCAAAACACATAAGCAACACTAAAAGGACGGCCAGGAGTCGTTATTGGGGCATGCGGAATGAGAAGACACCGATAGAGGGAGACAAATGAATCTCCTCGGGGGAGGGAGTTCCACAGTTTTTGGTGCCGCGACGGCAGAGCCGGATGAAGGTCAACTGATTTCCTAACCACAGACCAGCAGTGGTGCAACTCGGCCCTTCCATTGCTTAACCGACAAGACATTAAGGTCCCTTTCACACAGCCTTTGTAATCCGTTTTGGTAGCCGGTTACTAATGGATTTTTTGGTGTCATTTCCGACACAACTGTTGTAGCAACCAGCTGCTAATGAATTTTATTTACCTTTTCATTCAAAGTTGCTTGGGTCTGGTTAGCAAAGTGTGGTTAAGCCATTCTTGAGGTAAACCCTTTCCTCCGTTTTCGTCTCTTCTTTGTGCTTCTGAATCAATGCAGTGTGCTGTTTAAAATGTCTGCAGTGCTTCCAATAGCACCGCACTCCCTCTTGCCCTTTTTCACTGCACGATATTCCTCATTCTAAGTTGAGTGCTATAGCGGTAGACCAGTATAGCACTTCAACACTACAGCGGCACCATTGGGATACATTAAGAAGGGCTATGCCAGTCTGATGCTATAGCGCTCAACTTAGAACATTCCCCCCCCAAAGAAAAAAAGTTCAAGGAAGATCACGTGGAGAAATAGGTAAGGGGGACAGTTACGGCGCTGTTTGAAATGGCCAGATAGCTTCAGAGACGGCTCATTAATGGAATGAAATTTGCTGTATGACACACACACCCCATCCCT
The DNA here is from genome assembly GCF_001447785.1 of Gekko japonicus. Taxonomy (NCBI): domain Eukaryota; kingdom Metazoa; phylum Chordata; class Lepidosauria; order Squamata; family Gekkonidae; genus Gekko; species Gekko japonicus. Next base: position 417,129 of record NW_015173714.1, on the reverse strand, counting down.
GTATCGCTTTACTTGGAATCTGGCCAACAATGGGTAACCTCTGGTGTAGAACAGTAATGTGACAGGGGCCAGCCAGAGACTTGATAAATGCTGAAGGTGAAATGAGAGGTTAAAAATTCAGTTTTCTTTAGGGCTGCCAAATGCAGTCGGGGGGGCGGGGATTCCCCCGCTTCGGACCTCCGATTACCGGCGCGCGTGGCGAAAAAGGGAAGGGGGAGAATTACGGCGCTGTTTGAAATGGCCAGATAGCTTCAGAGACGGCTCATTAACGGAATGAAATTCGCTGTATGACACACACACACCATCCCTGTATCGCTTTACTTGGAATCTGGACAACAATGGGTAACCTCTGGTGTGGAACAGTAATGTGACAGGGGCCAGCTTGATAAATGCTGAAGGTGAAACGAGAGATTAAAAATTCAGTTTTCTTCCAGGCCAGACCCCACAATGATATTAAATATAAACATTTTTTTTAAAAAAATATTTAACACTAAATAGTAGTGAGCAATATAAGCAGATTGTTTTAAGGGGCAAATGTAAATACAAAAATGTACTGAAAACTATTTTTAATCACCCTCCCACAGATTATAAGGCAAAATAGGAACTGATATTACCTCTACTGAGATTATGTGAGCTCGAGAGCATGCTTTTCAATGTTGAAAATCCTCTTTCTACAGAAATCGATGCTGGCGGACAATTTTTTAAAAAAGAGATATTCTAATGGAGAAATATTGCTCTTTGTATGAAACAAAACTTCTTTATTTCACTGTTTTCTAAGCTTGAATCCTGGAGGGTTCTTTCTTTCTTTCTTTCTTTCTTTCTTTCTTTCTTTCTTTCTTTCTTTCTTTCTTTCTTTCTTTCTCTCTCTCTCTCTCTCTCTCTCTCTCTCTCTCTCTTTCTTTCTCTCTCTCTTTCTCTCTCTCTCTCTCTCTCTCTCTCTCTTTCCCTCTTCTGGGGGTCACTGGGGGTGTGGGGGAGGATGTATTTGTGAATTTCCTGCACTGTGCAGGGGGTTGGACTAGATGACCCTGCAGGGAGGTCCTTTCCAACTCTATGATTCTATGAAAAAAATGCTTATGGTTTCCTACTTGTAACTTTATTTATACTTCAAAAAGTTTCCTCCCACTTTTTAAAACTGCAGAGTCTTTGATCACGTCATCAGAACTAATTTGGCATAACAAATCTTCTCTGCTTAGCACAGGCGAGGCATCCGGCAGGTCTTGTTACATAGTCACCCCGGCTGCCACCCCCCCTTTCAGCCTGTCATTCCTTATGAATAGCCATAACAGAAGGAACGACTGAGAAAAATATTCCACCTTCAAGGTGCCCCCCTTCCCTCGTCGCCCTCAGCACGTGATCATTTTGCTGGATGGTTAATCCAGGATTGTGCCACAGAGAAGGCCGTTTCTCGGGTCGCCACCGTCTAGCTTCAGGGGGGTGGGCGCAACCAAAGCGGGGCCTCTGAAGATGACTGGGGGGGGAGAGAGTCGGTTCGTGTGAGAGAAGGCAGCCCTTCGGTGAGTGGGGGCCTGTCAGACTAGGACTGAGGTAGGTTGAATAAACTCCATTACTTCAGCTGATGCACAGGGGCACGGGCTTTCCGGCCTGTTCCCTGGTGCCACCCGGCCTGCAGTGCCGGCTGGGGTTCCTGTGAGAGGGAGAGCAAAGGTGCCAAAATCGGGATCCCTCTAGGCAATTGGGATTTTAATGACTGACTGTGAGCTGAATCCTGGTTGCAGAGACAAGACTTCAAGGGCGCTTTCACCCTCACTAAATAACGCACTTTCGACCCGCTTTCAGTGCACTTTGCAGCTGGATTTCACTGTGTGAAATGGCAAGATCCACTTACAAACAGTTGCTGAAGTGGATTGAAATGGCGCTATTCAGCATGTGTGAACAGAGACTGTTGTTAAGGTGAAGCCAGGGTTTCCATGAGGTCTGAATAAAGGCCAAGAAATGCCCCTCCAAATGGGGCTTGGGGGCAGTGTTCCCTCTAAGCTGGGTTGGTGTGAGCTAGCTCACAGTTTTTTTAGCCTCTGGCTCACACATTTTTGTCTTAGCTCAGGAAGGACGGCTCCAGAGCAAACAAATTGATGCAGCAGCCAAATCGCTCGCTCACAACTTTAACGCCAATGGCTCACAAAGTAGAATTTTTGCTCACAAGACTCCATAGCTGAGAGAGGGAGCATTGCTCCGGAGATAGTTGTAAGCTCGGCGGTTGCAGTTAAGTCCTCACCCCAAGGGGCACCCCTCCGTTGCGCCAGATGCCTGTGGGGAAGCGCAAGTCCTCATAGCAGTGGGACATGTTTTTATTTATTTACACTATTTACATTATTACTTGTGAGAAAGGCGAACTGTGAAAGATGTGAGTCAACACAATTGACTTGTGAGTCAGTCAGGGAACAAACAGTGCAATCCGATTAGGGTTACATAAGACCATAAGAGACGCCAATGTTGGATCAGGCCAAGGGCCCATCCATTCCAACACTCTGCGTCACACAGTGGCCAAAAATACCAGGTGCCATCAGGAGGTCCAGCAGTGGGGCCAGGACATTAGAAGCCCTCCCACTGTTGACCCCCCCCAAGCACCAAGAAGACAGAGCATCACTTGCCCCAGAGCCCCTATCTATACCTTGTGGCTAATAGCCACTGATGGACCTCTGCTCCATATGCTTATCTAATTCCCTTTTGAAGCCGTCCATGCTTGTACCGCCACCACTTCCTGTGGTAGTGAATTCCATGTGTTAAGCACTCTTTGGGTGAAGAAGTACTTCCTTTTATCCGTTCTAACCCGACCGCTCAGCAATTTCATTGAGTGCCCACGAGTTCTTGTATTGTGAGAAAGGGAGAAAAGTACCTCTTTCTCTACCTGCTCTATCCCATGCATAATCTTATACACCTCAATCATGTCATCCCTCAGTCGTCGTTTCTCCAAGCTAAAGAGCCCTAAGCACTTTAACCTTTCCTCATAGGGAAAGTGTTCCAACCCTTTTATCATTCGAGTTGCCCTTTTCTGCACTTTTTCCAAAGCTATAATATCCTTTTTAAGGTGTGGTGACCAGAACTGCATACAGTATTCCAAATGAGGTCGCACCATTGATTTATATAAAGGCATTATGATACTGGCTGATCTGTTTTCAGTGCCCTTCCTAATAATCCCCAGCATAGCATTGGCCTTTTTTATGGCAGTCACACACTGTCTCGACATTTTCAGTGAGTTATCTACTACAACTCCAAGATCTCTCTCTTGTTCAGTCTCTGCCAGCTCAGACCCCATCAATGGGGTTTTTGGCTCCAAAACCAGAACCCAACCAGAAGTCTCAAAACAGAACTGAAGCAAAGCGTATGTATTAACATGGCACATTAAATGAATGCAAAATTCCATAGTGCCATCGTTGTTCAAGCAGGCCGTAGGCAGTAGTATAGACCACAGCCCCTAATGATTTATTGAAGGAGCTTTGTACAGAGAAACTCTTATTGTGCCTGTGCAGAAAAGCCCTCTTGGGCTGAGGGCAAAATCCTGCTTCCCGCCAGTCCTAACCCCAAGGACTTGGTTTCTGCTGATAGAAATCTCACAGGGGAAGGGAGTCTGAGCAGTGTAAAAAAAAACCCTTTCCTAGACCAGATGCAAAGAAAGCTTTTCTGGCGCATCTGGCTTTGGGCTAATAATCAGTATTAATTTGAAGCTCTTGGCAAAACGGCTACCAAGGCAGCTTCTAGTTCCCGCTAGTTAGGATCAATGCTCCCTCTAAACTGTGGAGTCTTGTGAGCAAAGATTCTACTTTGTGAGCTACTGGCATTAAAGTTGTGAGCGAGCGATTTGGCTGCTGCATACATTAGTTTGCTCTGGAGCCGTCCTTCTTGAGCGAAGACAAAAATGTGTGAGCTGGAGGCTAAAAACTGTGAGCTAGCTCACACTAACTCAGCTTAGAGGGGACACTGGTTAGGACGCAGTCACTCAATCGACAGCGTTCTCCTCTTGCTGGTCTTTACCCTTGAAATGGGAGAAAGTTCCACCATTAAAGTAATATTAGAAACCCAACAGTGGCAAAAAAAATAGTTGTTGACAATGGATTGTAACTCTCAGAGAAGGAGTGAGAAGATAAAATGTCTGGGCAGCAATCTGTGGTTTTCACTTGTTGCCAAAACTTTTATAGGTGAAGTAGGGAATTAGGGAAAGTTCCACAGGCCCCCCTCCCAAAGGTGTGGTGTTGTGGTTGCCCTTATGCCGCAGAAGGTGGAAGCTGACCCCTCTAATATGTGAGGGTTTAAGGTTAGTGTTAGGTCTGGGAGACCTGGGTTCAGATCCCCCACTCTGCCGTGAAAGGTCACTGGGTGACCTTCGGCCAGTCACATGCTCTCAGCTTAACCTACCTCACTGGCTTATTGTGGGGATAAAATGGAGGAGGGGAGAATAATTAAAGCTGTTTTGGGTCCCTGTCGAGGGAGAAAGGAAGGGTATAAATAAAATCTACCTGCAGAAGCGCTTTGCTGTCTGGCATAAGTTTTGACATTCCAAATATATATTCTTTGTTCTGTTAGCTTTCCGCTACATGTTCCAGAGAGAAAGCAGTGGGACGGGGTTCCCCAACATTATTGAGCCCTTCGGGCACCCCTGGAGTTCTGACACAACATGGTGGTTGCAGCCACAAAATGGCTGCCCCAAAATGGCTGCCGAAAGAGGCGGGGCCAGCCACCATCACACAGTGAAGATCCTCGTGCTTCGGTTACAGCTGCTGTCAAAGGAACATTTTTTTAAAAAAAAAATCCGTGAAGGCAAACAACTCTGCAATGGCCAGTCAAAAGCCTTGCAGGGAACAGGTCACCTAGTCCTGCACACTTTTTAAGAAACACGTGGCAGGTGCCAGGAAAGGTTTCTGTCCACGCTGGGGACCCCTTAACAAAAAAAAGTAACTCTTTAATTTTATTGGGGGGGAGTTAGTCAGTAGTTTTGTTTGCAATGTTGGTCTTTATGCTGTATTTTCGAGGAAGTTCGTCGAAGTGATCTGGGCAGGGTTTGAGCTGTAGGGGGTGTGAGACACTGGGGGTGGGAGGAAGAAGGGCACCTTCCTAATTCTTGTTCTTTCTTGCAGCATGCCTGCCCTCTGCCATTCTGAGCCTCGTGAACTCCCCCTACAAGCGTGGATTTTATTGCGACGATAACGCCATCCGGTACCCCTACAGGGCGGACACCATAACTCACGGACTGATGGCCGGCGTGACCATCACCTGCACCACAGTCATTGTAAGGAAATTCACTGTGACCCGGGAGAGCTTAAATTGGATTTTCATGATTCTGAGTCGGCGTGGTGTAGTGGCTACTGTGTCAGATTAGGATTTGGGAGAACCAAGTTCGAATCCCCACTCATGCCAATGGAAGCTCGCTGGTGGACCTTGGGCCAGTCACACACTCTCAACATAACCTCCCTCACAGGGCTGTTGTGGGGATAAAATGCAGGCAAGGAGAAGGTTGTTAGCTGCTTTGGAGTCCCCACTGGGGAGAAGGGTAAAGTATAAATAAATTAAATAAATAAATGATCCAGGGCCTCCTGCATCGTGCCTGGGTCCAAAAATCTTTGCTGTCTTTGCATTTCAACTTTTTACTGAGATTTTCATAAGCAAGAATAAAAATTGAGAAAGATGTTACAGCAAAGAAATAAAAAAGAAAACAAAAAGGAAAAGAGCCGGAGGAACATATCCTTAAGGAACTTACAAAATTTTCTCCACGGCAAAGCTGAATACAACCACTTATTGCTGAATCTGAAATTTACACACATCCATATACTCTAATATCATGACCAGTACACCAGCCAATCATATATTTTTCTATTATTCTGTTGTAAAAAAATTATTTGTCAGAAAATATCAATATTCCCTGGAGATTTTTTCAGTTCATTCTCTTTTTTAAAATGTCATCTAAAATCTTTTGTGACTTTCTCTTAACTCCCCCCCCAATTCATCATTATATTTGATAAATAAATTGTCCCCTCATAAAAGCTTTGTTTGCATCCCAAACCATTTTCACATCAATACCATTATTGTGAATAAACTTAAAGAATTCTGACAAGGTTTTTTTTAAACATTCTTCCACAGTTGTTTCTTTTTTTGCAACAAGACTTCTTTTAATCTCCATCGAAACATACTAGATTTTCTTTTGCATACCGAACTTAATGGGTTATGGTCCGAAAAACTCTTTGGTAAGATCTCAGCTTTAGAAACCTTTGTGGCTAGGGAACCAAACCATATCTGTCCTTGAAAACGATCTATGTCAGGGGTGTCAAACTTGCAGCCCGAGGCCCAGATCAGGCCCTCAAGGACCAGTCTCTCTCAATCGCACAGGAGAGATACATAGGCAAGCCTCTCCTGTGTGATTGAGAGAGTCTGGTAAAGAACTGGCTGAGGCTCCTCTTCCTCCCAGGGGGAGGGAGGGAACAGGCAGAGTTTGTTTCCTGGCCAGGTTGCAGGAGACAAAGGGAAGCCTTTCTTTCCTTCCATTGACTCAGACTCCTCCCTGAAGGGAGGGAGGGAACAAGGAAGAGCTTGCTTTGCTGGGCTGCCTCAAATGCACGGGAGAAATACCAAGCACATTTAAGACCAACAAAGTTTTGTTCAAGGTATGAGCTTTTGTGTGCCTTGCTACAGTGTTTTGTGTGACTGTGTGGCTCTTTATGCCAGGGCTCTCCTAAGTGCAACAGGGTTCCCTCCCCCTTTTCACTGTGTTCATGCCCTCACGATCCAGCCTTACTCAGTAAGAAAGCGCCATTTGAGGGGGAAACAAAGAGTTTTCCCCTCAAATGGCGTGGCCCCGCCCCCAGCGTGCGACGTCACTTCCGGGTGACGTGCAAGCCTAAGACGCCAGCCGGGAGCCCCCCGCTCCCAGCCAAAAAAAAATTGGCAACCCTATGCCCTCATGATCCAGTCTTTCTCAGTAGGAAAGCAATGTGAACTATTTTAGAGGAGGAATAACAAACCAGGGAGATGGATTAGGCTGAGAGTCTTCTCGTATTCTTGACCAGCACATGAAGCAATTTATGTACAAAAGGTGGCAATGCCCAGCCATGTCATTGTTTTCCCCTGGGCCCTAGGCTCAGAACACTGAGCATGAGATTCCTGTAATGAATGTCAATAAATCAAAAGTAGCTTTTCAGCTTGCAGATACATACCTGAACATTATACTCAAGATTGCTACGGCACAGACATTTTGACGCAATAATTCAGAGATGTCAGTTATCAGAAACTGTTAAATAGACAAAATATTGCAAGAGTGCTAGTGTTTTAAGCATGTTTTATTTAAAGTTAAAAAAATATTGAATTGTGTTTGTCTGTGTCCTTTATAAAGTTTATATCTTTGCTACCTGGCATTACATTTTATGACACTTGTGGCCTGGCCCAATAAGGTCTCGTTTTTGTCAGATCTGGCCCTCATAACAAATGAGTTAGACACCCCGATCTATATCTTTCTGAAAAAATAAGTATATTCTTTTGAAATACTGTTTAACTGTCTCCAAATGTCCACTGAGCCTAAATTTTCCATTAAATAAAAAAAAAGTTGGGAAGTTTTCCCTGGGTATTTTTGATGTTCTTTTCTGACAATTTATCTATCTGTGGAGAGATTATTCTGCTCCAAACACCCATCAAGCACCAACTGTTGTAGGAAAAACTCAAAAGTGTATCCATCAGCTGCTTATAAAACAACTTTCTATTTTCTTTGGGGGCATAAATTCCCAATTATAAGTAACTTGTACCCCAACATACCTACCATAAGCATCTCCAAGTACCAACTTCGGTTTTAAGTGAGTCTTAACATATAAAACAACACCATTTGTCTTTTTAATATTTTTAATATTTATTTGCCTAAATAAATTCTTCTCCCAAAGGTTTATGGTCAAATACTTTATATCTTGTTTTCTAATATGAGTCCCTTGCAAACAGACTTTTTTTTTAGTTTCTTCAAATAATGGAATCTTTTTCCCCCTTTTCTGGGGGGCATTAGCCCAATTTATATTTCAAGTTAGACCTTTGTAATCCATATTTAAGATCCAGGTGAAGAAGAGTCCATAGCTGTGTCTTCTGATTCCAAATCCTGTTTCTCGGTTGAAGCAGCTACGGATCTTGAGATGTTTCCTCTGCCAGTTTTGTTTTCCTTATGTCTCTCCAGAAAATCCCTTGCTTTTTGTACAGAATTCAGTTTCTATCTTCTTTGTTGGAAATTAAAAATTACACCTTCCAACCTGTCCCAACAAAATCTTATTTCTTTTTGTTTTTAGTTTCTCTGTAAGAAATCATAATCTCTTGTCTTGCGCAATATTCTATTTGGAATTTCCTTTGAAACAGTAATGTCAATATTGTCCATCTTAAATCTGTCTTTAAAGTAAAGGTAAAGGTTCCCTTGCTCGAAAGGCAGTCGAATCCGACTCTAGGGTTGCGGTGCTCATCTCTGTTTCAAAGCCAAAGAGCCAGCGCTGTCCGAAGACATTTCCGTGGTCATGTGGCCGGCATGACTAAACACCAAGGCGCGTGGAACGCTGTTACCATCCCACTGAAGTGGTATCTATTTATCGACTTGCAATTTCTTGCTTTCGAACGGCTAGGTTGGCAGGAGCCGGAACGAGAGACGGGAGCTCACTCCGTCATGCGGCACACTCGGGTCTCGAACTGCTGAACTACCAACCTTCCACAGCCTGCAGTTCAACGTCTTAACCACTTGAGCCACCACTTAACCCAAATCTGTCTTTAGACGGTTGTAAAATTCAATCCCTTGTCATTTTTCTCACAAAGTGGACCAAAATATCTCTTGGTACTTTTTAAAAAGTGACATACTTTGTATTTGCTCTGTAAACCTTATCTTCATGATCCATTTTGTCTTTATCAACCTCTAAGAAGTCTGCCAACACTTCCACAGCTTTCCCCCTGATATTCTTGCCAGAGCCCTCAAGAAAGGATCTGAATCTTTGGGAATATTCCTTCTCCCTCAGTTCCAACAACACCAGAGAGTTCATATGCTTTTACAGTTCTGTAGTCAAAACTTCTGTTGTAGAGTCCAAAATAGTTTTGATTTGTTGAATTTCACCAGACATTTGCTTCATGGAATTCTCAAACATTTAAATATCCTCTTTAACCTCTATTTTCATATTTAAACATTTTTCTTGCATTTTTTTCAAATTTTATATCCAGTTTTTCTTCAAATTGGCCAAATAAGTTCTGTATAAATTCAGGAGTAACAGTTTTTTCTGGTGTTTTTTGTAAGTTGAATGTATTAATGTGTCTTCTGGGGCCAGCCATGTTTACACTGAAAACAAACCTTTTGTAGTACTTTCTTACAGCCAGTAGATGTCAATCTTACTCCATCCAAAAATGGAGAGGCGGTTTTCCCAGCATAAAGATTATGTCTAAAGTCTGTTATCCGGTATTTTTGTAGATTCACCAATCACAGGCTAACTTTGTAGTAAACAGCAAGACTTTCTTCCGAAGATCAAACAGAAACTGACTGGTCAAGTTAATATATATTCAACTATCAGTATCAACATTTGGCAACCCCTATCCATAATAACCTTTCTCAAGGCCTCTTCCAGAGCCTGTTTTCTGCTATCTTAACAAAAACGAGGCTCTGTAAATTTGTATTTAAAGAAAAGTCCAAGGAGATAAGAAACGTCTCTCCCTGAGTAAGTAGTAATAAATTCTTGATGACTTGGTCATAGAGCGATAAATTTCTCAAGCATGTAGTTGATAGTTCCTCCGAAGAATAAGAAGGACTTAAGCCATTTGACCGTGGGTATGAGCAAGAATGTTATCTGGATCTTCATGCTGCTCAAGTCTGGCAGATTACAGAGACCACCGCCTCTGTGATTTACCGAAGGGGGCTAACCTAATGAAAAATAATTGGTTGGTTTCTTGATCTCCCGTTTAATCCAGAGAGATATCCCAGCTGGATGTTCCCCTCATCGCAGTGTCTCTCCGTAACAAATAGCGAGGCCGCCGTGTTCCCCACTGGAAGCTCCAAAAGTCTTTGCTTTCAATTGTGTGTCCCCAGTGAGGAATTAATTTGAGCTGGTGGCATACCAGAAAGCTTTCCACCTTGCAGTGGTGTATTTTTTTTTTAGAAAAACGAGGCATGGAGTTCCGTAGGAGGAGGTTGCCGGTGTCCACGCCTACCAACAGCTGCCAGCCGTGAGAGGTGGTGTTGAACTGGAGAGCAGTCTTTGGAGGCAATGTGTGGCACAAAGCTGAGAGCTGGAACTACTAATAACCAGGGTTCCCTCTAAGCTGAGTTAGTGTGAGCTAGCTCACAGTTTTTTTAGCCTCCAGCTCACACATTTGTTGTCTTAGCTCAGGAAGGATGACTCCAGAGCCAACTAAGTTATGCGGCAGCCAAGTCGCTCGCTCACAACTTTAGTGCCAGTAGCTCACAAAGTTGAATTTTTGCTCACAAGACTCCACAGCTTAGAGGGAACATTGCTAATAACTAGAGTAACCCACTGGTGCTCTTTGCTTTCTAGTTTGATTTGGGACAGCTGTCAATCTCTGCCTGCCGGGGAAAGCGGCACAAGGGGGTGGTGGACCAGCTGCAAATGGCAGTGCGCACTATAAACTGGTTAGCGCACAGGATATTTAAAACATTTATTAGCCCGCTTTCTCCTTTACGGGTCTCAAGGCAACTTACCGTATAGTAGTCGTTGAGGAGTGCTTTTTGCGGAAGGAAGTTTATTTAAAACATTTCTCAACCGACTTTCGTCCTTCTGGAGCTCAGGTTTGCCTTACAATATAAATGAAATGCACAAAACAGAGTACACGAAAATACAGACAACCACAATTTAGAATCACAGTTTAAGACTGCTTTAATCAAATTCTCTCTGAAATAAAACCGTCTCCAGTTGCCTCCTACAAATCGCCAGTGAGGGAGCCAGGCGGGCCTTTCTCGAGAGGTTTGTGCCATAATTGCGGGGCAGCCACTGAAAAGGCCCTGTTTCACAAACCCACCAAACGAGCTGCTTTGATTGATGGGGCAGTCAGGAGGGGCCTCTCCCTGTGATCTGAATTCCTGGGTAGGAACACGCCATGCCCTATTGATCCCCTTCCCCCTTTCCCCCAAAGAGTGACCCAACTGGCGCTAATCCAGGGGGCCCCAGATTCTGGAAATTGCCACCAACAGCCTAAAGAAGAAGAAGTTGGATATATCCCCTGCCCTTCACTACCCGAAGGAGTCTCAGAGCGTCTTACAAACTCCTTTCCCTTCCCCTCCCCACAACAGACACCCCGTGAGGGTAGGTGGGGGGCTGAGAGAGCTCGGACAGAAACTGCTCTTTTTCAAGGACAGCTGTGCCAGAACTACGGCTTGCCCAAGGTCATCCAGCAGGTGTGAGTGGAGGAGTGGGGAATCAAACCCGGTTCTCCCAGATTAGAGTCCGCGCGCTTAACCACTACACCAAAGAACAGCAAGCGCTGCAAGGACGACCAAAATGAACACTGTGAGCTGACTGCGAGCTGAGAACTCTGAATAATGGCTGGTACCGTCATACGAACAACAAAGACTACTAGCACTTCATTATGGTTTTAGAATTGCTTTAATTGTAATTTATGTTTTAATGTAACTTATCTGTTTTTAAGTAAGCTGCCCTGAGCCGACTTCGGCCGGAAGGGTGGGGTAGAAATGCGAAGAATAAAGAAATAAAATTATTTTATTTTATTTTTAGGTCTCCGTGGGTGAGGCATTCCTTGTTTACAAGAAGCGCCTGTACTCGAGGTCTGAGTTCAACAATTATGTGGCGGCCCTCTACAAAGTGTTGGGGACTTTCCTTTTTGGCGCGGCTGTTAGCCAATCGCTGACGGACCTGGCCAAGTATACGATTGGGCGCCTGCGGCCAAACTTCCTGGCGGTCTGCAATCCCGTTTGGTCGAAAATAAACTGTTCGGAGTTTGTGCAACTGGAAGCCGTGTGCCAGGGAAGCATCAAGAACGTCACAGAGTCCAGGTCAGTATGGAAGGAATGCTTTGGGGCAGGGGTTGCCTCTCAGGGAGGAAGGAACGGCTGTGATGTCATGGTAGGGTGGGAGCTGCCATTGGCTTAGCTGCAGTGATGTCACAGAGCTACGAAACAGCTAACTGCCAGGGAGGTCGAACTGCCAAGGTGAGTTCTAGTATCCATGAACAACTTCCTTTGGGTATTGCTAAAACCCCTTGAGCGTTCCAGAGACACCTGGTTGGTATGCATCAAGGCCAGCCAGGGATGGACAACGCAGCACTTGCTGCTTATCAATCCTACGGACATAAGCCGCCTTATTAGACGACACACCCTCTAATGTAGCCAATCCTCCAAGAGCTTACAGAGCTCTTCTTACAGGAGCTACTGTAAGCCCTTGGAGGATTGGCTACATTAGGGGTGTGTCACTTAATATGCAAATGAGTACCTGCTACAAAAAAAGCCCATATTATACGGACATAAGAAGCTGCCTCCCGCTGCGTCCGGGAGACTGGGACCCTCCCCCCTTGCTTGCCTCCTCCTGGTAGCTTGCAGAGCGAGAGCTTCTTTGTGCCGGCAGTAGAAATGTTAAAGGGCCGGGCTCGGATCTGGGAGGAGACCCGGGTTCAGAACCTCCCTCTGCTGTGGAAGCCAGCTGGGGGACCTTGGGCCAGTCGCACCCTCTCAGCCACGCCTACCTCGCCAGGTTGTTGTGCAGATAAATTGGAGGACAAGAGAGTGACGTTGAGTCACTTTGGGTCCCCATTTGGGAGAGAAGCAGGATATAAATAAGGGAAGGAATAAATAAAGTAGCCTCACCCCGTGTGACTCCAGACCGTTGGCGAGAGCGTTAAAGAACCGACGGCAACTGTTTTCTCTCTCTCTCTGCCTCTTCTAGGTTATCGTTCTATTCGGGACATTCCTCATTCGGGATGTACTGCATGATGTTCCTGGCGGTAAGTGGTCCATTGGCTGAAATGGCCAGACATGTCCCTCCCCCTCGGAGTCCCATTGCTCTGGGGACCTGTCACCCAAGGGGATGCAAGAGTCCTAACCGGGGCTCTTTTTGTAGCAGGAACTCCTTTGCATATTAGACGACACACCCTCTAATGTAGCCAATCCTCCAAGAGCTTACAGTAGCCCCTGTAAGAAGAGCTCTGTAAGCTCTCGGAGGATTAGCTCCATTAGGGGTGTGTCGCCTAATATGCAAAGGAGTTCCTGCTACAAAAAGAGCCCTGGGACCCTGGCTGGCAACTGACCCATCTTCTGTCCCTGGTTCCAGCTGTACGTACAGGCCCGTCTTGTGTGGCGATGGGCCCGGCTGGTGCGCCCGACGGTCCAGTTCTTCCTCCTCTCCTTCGCCATCTACGTGGGCTACACCCGAGTCTCGGACTACAAACACCACTGGAGTGACGTACTGGTGGGCCTCCTCCAGGGGGCGCTCATTGCCGTTCTCGTGGTACGTGTGGGCCAAACAAGAGGGCCAACGTGGGCCAGAGGGAGGAAGCAAAAGTGGTAGAGTGGAGTCTCGTGGCCCAGTGATCTTTTTCGCCCTGTTGGTCTTGGGAAGGTTTGTTTGGAATCCTTTTCTGGTCAGATGCTCCCGGGGTAGCACTGGGGAAACACCATTTCTCTCTCTGCTCCATTTCCTTTAGCTACTGTGTCTCTCTGCCTCTCCAGAATCCGTCTTTGGTGTAGTGGTTAAGTGTGCGGACTCTAATCTGGGAGAACCGGGTTTGATTCCCCACTCCTCCACTCGCAGCTGCTGGATGACTTTGGGCAAGCCATAGTTCTCTCAGAGTTGTCCTTGGAAGGGCAGTTCTCAATCAGAACTCCCACAGCCCCACCTGCCTCACAGGGTGTCTGTTGTGGGGAGGGGAAGGGAAAGGAGATTGTGAGCCACTCTGGGACTCCGAGTGAAGGGCGGGGTATAAATCCAATCTCTCCCCCTCCTCCTCCTCCTCCTCTTCCCAGAAGGCCTGGCTCATCCTAAAAAATCAAGTAACGAATAAATATACACTGCAAGAAACTTTTGTAAATTAATGTGGTCTGTTTATAATTAACATTCAATATAACAATAACATACAGTTCATACAAGCGGGCATGTAATTCTGGAAACTCCTGTTGGGGGTTTGACTTTTAAAATGTTGATGCAAAACTGACTGGTCGTTGTTGTATTGTATGAACTGTGTGTTATTGTTATATTGAATGTACTGAATATATATAACTGATTAGGATGTTATAAGAGTACACAGTGCACTTGATAGAAGGTTAATTATAAACAGAACACATTCATTTGCAAACGTTTCTGGCAGTGTATATTTATTCATTACTTGATCGTCCTAAAAAATAGCAGAGATACCTCTGTCTGGTTCTTCCTCGTGGTCAAGGAGGGTTTTACGGACACCAGGGACCACCAAAAAGACAAATCAGTGGATTCTAGATCAAATCAAGCCTGAGCTTTCTCTTTAAGCTAAAATGACTAAACTGAGGCCTCAGGGCTCTTTTTGTAGCAGGAACTCCTTTGCATATTAGGTGACACACCCCTAACGTAGCCAATCCTCCAAGAGCTTACAGTAGCCCCTGTAAGAAGAGCTCTGTAAGCTCTGGGAGGATTGGCTACATTAGGGGTGTGTCGCCTAATATGCAAAGGAGTTCCTGCTACAAAAAGAGGCCGTCATACTTTGGTCACGTTCTGAGAAGACAGGAGTCACTGGGAAAGACGATAACGCTAGGAAAAGTTGGAGGCCGCAGGAAAAGAGGAAGACCCAACAGGAGACGGACGGACTCCCATTAGGGAAGCCACAGAGGCCTTCAGTTTGCAAGAGCTGAGCAAGGACTGTTAATGGGAGGAGGTTTGGGGAGGACATTCATGTACAGATTCCCCGTGGGTCAGAAGCAAGTTGATGTCACTTAACACACACACAAACCCATCTGGGAGTTGGGATGTTTGTGAATATCCCATGGCTCCGCAGCAGTCCAGAGCCTTCCTGTTCTACAAGTGTAGCCTAACTATAGGAGGAAATGGAGCAGTGAATAAACCAGTTTTGTGTGTGGTGTGTTACTGCATGTTATGGATAGAGGAGGGGAGTATTACTTTCTCCCACTCCCAAAATCGTCTGTTGGTTTGTGAGTATTATTACGTTGGAAATAGTAGCGGGACAGTCGGGTTGGTATATTCTGCTTTTAGGTTGTTAGTGAGAGGTGGTGTTGTGTGGCGGTGAGAGTGTTATCCGCGGAGCTGGGAGACTGAGATCAAATCCCCACACTGCCGTGGAAGCTCGCTGGGTGATCTTGGGCCAGTCGTAGGTGAGAGCCAGTTTGGTGCAGTGGTTAAGAGCGGCAGACTCTAATCTGGAGAACTGGGTTTGATTCCCCACTCCTCCTCCACATGCAGCCAGCTAGGTGACCTTTTGCCAGTCAGAGCTCTCTCAGCCCCACCTGCCTCACAGGGTGTCTGTTGTGGGGAGGGGAAGGGAAAGGAGATTGTAAGCCCTCTTGAGACACCTTTGGGTAGTGAAGGGCGGGGTATAAATCCAATCTCCTCCTCCTCCTCCTCCTTCTAAAAGAGCAGTTTCTGTCAGAGCTCTCTCAGCCCCACCTGCCTCACAGGGTGTCTGTTGTGGGGAGGGGAGGGAAAGGAGATTGTAAGCCCTCTGAGACACCTTTGGGTAGTGAAGGGCAGGGTATAAATCCAATCTCCTCCTCCTCCTTCTCCTTCTAAAAGAGCAGTTTCTGTCAGAGCTCTCTCAGCCCCACCTGCCTCACAGGGTGTCTGTTGTGGGGAGGGGGAGGGAAAGGAGATTGTAAGCCCTCTGAGACACCTTTGGGTAGTGAAGGGCGTCTCCTCCGAACCTACCTCATAGAGTTGTTGTGAGGATTAAAGACAGAGGAGGAAGAACACTACTCCGAGCTCCTTAGACAAAGGGCAGGATAAAAATACACTAAACAGGTCTTAAATGTTTAAGTCGTTTCAAGTCCAAAAAACTGGGAGAAAGGGGGCATTTAAGTACTTATAAAAAATGGTTTTGCATGAGTCCAGTGGCACCTTTTGCATGAGTCCAGTGGCACCTTTTGTGTGCATGTATACGAAAGCTTCTACCCAGAATTAAAACTTCGTTGGCCTGAAAGATGCCAACGGGACTCACACTTTGTTCTGTTGCTTCAGACCAACATGGCGACCCACCGGAATTATTATTTTTTGCATGTTTTTGCATGACTGAAGCAGCTTCCTAGCATAGCAAAAACAAAATACACACACGACACGACATACTGACACAAACCAGTCTGCACAGCAGAGACTCCACAGGAAATGGCAGTTCTTAGACAGAATTGATGGCATCAAAGATGTGGAGCAGGCCAGACTTGCCGACCAGGACCAGAGCAGATGATGATGATGAAGAAGAAGAGATTGGATTTATACCCCACCCTTCACTCGGAGTCTCAGAGCGGCTTACAATCTCCTTCCCCTCCCCACAACAGAGACCCTGGGAGGTAGGTGGGGCTGAGAGCTCTTTCCAGAACTGTCCAGATGAAGGGGGCAAATGCAAATGACTTTGGCTTGTGCCAAAGGGGAGCAGGTGGGGCACCGCAGATGAATGAGACCCCACTGTAAGCAGATGTGGGGCCCACGGGGCCCGCAGTGCCCATTTAAGGTGGCAGGAGATCCACAGGTGAGAAGAAGGGGGGGACCTTTGAGCCCCACTCCCCATTCCAAGGCAGGCTGCCTCCAGCCGTCCTTCTCTTGCCCTCTCTCCCACTCCAGGTCCTCTACGTGTCCGACTTCTTCAAGCAGCGCTTGCCGCCGCTGCCGCCGCCCTGTGACGAGAAGGAAGCCGCCCGGCGAAAGCCCAGCATTGGCCTGGTTCCCAGCAATCCGGAGCACAATCATTACAGCGTGGTTTCTCGCTGTGGTGGGGGGGGGGGGGGGGGGGGGGGGGAGTTCTGCTGGCGACCCAAGATCTTCTTTTGGGTGCTCCCCTGGATGGGAGTTCTTTCTGGATCGGCCTGTAATTCCCCCCACCCCCTTTTTTTTTACAATTTGCTCTGAGGCTAAGATGCCCTTTTATTACTGCAATGGTGCCTTTTGTGCATCCCCAGAATTCTTGTGTGCGCCTCCCCCCCCTGCCCCCGAATAGCTTTCTTTTGCGAACTTTTGCAAACTTGCCAAAAAAAGAAAAAGAAAAAAGAAATCTCTTCGTGGGGGTAGGGTGGAGTTTGTATTGCCAATCTTTTTTTTTTTAAATCAAACTCCTACCTTTTATTACAGGTGTGTGCTCCACAGGCACCGCTAAACCCTTCTGTGCGTGCTGTGGGGAACCTCACCTGCTGGTATTTGAAGAGCCTCCTGCTGTTCTAAAGGCCCAGATGCCGACTGGTAGTTTCCTGGCCATCTGGCAAGGGGTGTGTGTGTGTGTTTGTGTGTGTGTGTGTATGTGTGTGTGGTCTTTTGCCTGTCTGCCCCTAAAGAAGTGGGCACTTGCTTTCCCAGCGTGAAATACCCCCTGGGGGCACGCAAGTTGTGGACTTGCACCCACACCAGCCCAATTCATGAGGTTCTGTGCTCTGAGTAGAAACAAGAGCGGAAGAGGTGAATCAGGGCCACGCAGGCCTTGGCTTACTGCAACGCTAACGTCCAGTCCGCCTCCAGTGGGAGCAAACGAAAGGAAGACAGCGTTTCCGGATTGAGTGAAAGGTGGTTTGGTTTTGTTCGGCCTCGAAATAAAATTCCGCCACCCGCTTTCAGACAGCATTTCCAGCCACGGCTTCCAGACAGCAGGTTCTTGAGAGGAAATTGATGAGCGTCCAATGAAAATGAGGGGAGAATGTTGCCCGGCGCATGATTTCTTTTTTTCTTTTTCTGTCTTTCCAGCCACAGTGAAGATTCCTACCATGTGACTAGTTCGGCAGTGTCAGGAACCAGTGTTTCCTCTAAGCTGAGCTGGTGTGAGCTAGCTCACAGTTTTTTCGCCCCCGGCTCACACAGCTCACCTTCGGCTCACCTTCGCTCAGGAAGGATGGCTCCGGAGCAAACTAATTTACACAGCAGCCAAACCGCCCGCTCACAACTTTAATGCCGGTAGCTCACAAAGTCGAATTTTTGCTCACAAGACTCCGTAGCTTAGAGGGAGCATTGGATGGGATACGGGTGTGTTGGGGTCTTTGGATGCGCCGGATCCTCTTTGATCTCCCCCCACCCCCATCTTGATCCACTAGCAACTGAGACAGAATATGGCTGGCTTTGGGGCTTGCCCTCCACAGAACATAGATTCTCTTCGTGGGCACGGAGCATTCTCCACGTGTGAGTGGGAAAGCATTTGCGCCTTGATCCAGAAGGAATTAACCGAGTGTTTAGAGCATTCCGGTCAGGATGTTATCCAGACTAAATTGGAGACGAATATTCTCCTCCACCACCACCACCACCCAAAAAAATCCCTGTGGCTGATCATTTCTTTCATTTCTCTTTTTTATCGTCTACCTTCCTCACTGGCCCTCAAGAATACACAGAATGAATCAGTACAGTCAACAGAGTGGGACATCCAGTAGACAACACAGCAGGTACCTTATAGCAACAGAGCTAGTACTAGCTATATACAGTGGTATAGTCCCTACAATTCTGAACTCTCTACCCAAGCTTCTTTCTGAACTATACAGTGCAAGCTCTTATCTCCTATGCAAAAAGCCCTCTTGCATAATGAATGTATTAATTGTAGAGTGCCAGTCTCTAGGGCAAGAGGGACCCAGGTTCAAATCCTGTCGCACTGTGAATGGGGGCAGATTGGGAAGTTAAAACAATCCCGAAGTGGGCCGAATGGTCCCTGTTTTTAAGGCTGTCTTCTTACTGGCTGCCCATGGGAGGGGCTGTGACTCAGTGGCAGAGCATCTGCTTGGCATGCAGAAGGTCCCAGGTTCGATCCCCGACAGTAGGTGATGTGAAAACCTCTGCCTGAGGCCTCAGAGAGCTGCTGCCAGTCTGAGCAGAAAATACTGACTTTGATGGACCGAGGGTCTGATTCAGAAGAAGGCAGCTAAAAAGTCAGTCTACCTCTGGCCATGAACCTTGCTGGGTGCCTTCAGACCAGTCTCTGTCCGCTTAGCCTACCTCGCAGGGTTGTTAGGAGGAAAAGACAGGAAATCTGTGCATGCCGCACTGAGCTCCTTGGATAATTTAATCATAGCAGTGGCTCAAGTGGTTAAGTCGCTGAACTGCAGACTGGAAGGTCGGCAGTTCAAGACCCGAGTGCTGCGTGATGGAATGAGCTCCCATCTCTGGCCCCAGCTCCTGCCAACCTAGCAGTTCGAAAGTAAGAAATTGTAAGTAGATAAATAAGTACCTCTTCAGTGGGAAGGTAACAGTGTTCAGTGCGCCTCGGCGTCTAGTCATGCCAGCCACATGGCCACGGAGAAGTCTTCGGACAGCGCTGGCTCTTTGGCTTGGAAACGGAGATGAGCACCGCATTCCTAGAGTCGGATTCGACTGGCTTTTAAGAGCAAGGGAAACATTGACCTTTACGTAATGGCACTGGATGCCTGGTGTGCTGTGGATCTGCTTGCATGCCGTGGAATTTACTCTCTTCCAGGCCTCAACACTTTTCTTCTCTGCTGCCTGCCCACATCCAAAGAACTGAGTTCCACATTCCGCATTCAGAGTTATTCTCTAAATCACTGGCCGTGTTGGAAATGTTGGAAAAATCTAGTTTCCGCTCTCATCCTGAGATTCCTGACCATTGGTTCTCCCTCCTTTCCATAAGTTCAGCCTCTTCTTAGATTTTAAAATCCACGTCAACCTTAAATAATGGCTCCATCAGGTTTATTCCTCTTTCCTTCGTTGTGGAGTGCCTTAAAGAATACCGTAGCATTTTTTCTCTAGGGTTTTACGAAAGCCTTCAATCAATAGAAATGATTTGGTAGTGACGTTTTCTCAAACAAGGAAAGAAAACCGCATTGCCGACGCTTTCTTGGAGGCAACTGTGAGATAGCGAAATCCGGTGCGGGGGGGGGGCGGGGTGAGCCAGCCAGCCATCGAGCCTGGAGCAAAACCTTGCTGAGAACTGCTTTTTCCCAAAGCACCTTTTAAAATCCTATTTTGATGTGTATTTTTTTTAAAAAGTCTGAAAGCTGTTTGGGATCATATATCTATCCTGGAAAGCCAGTGTGGCATAGCGGTAAGGGTTTCAGACAAGGATGTGGGAGAACCAGGTTCAAATACTGCTCTGCTGTGGATGCTCGCCGGGTGAGCTTGGGCCGGTGGCAGCCTCTCAGCCTCGCCTACCTCGCAGGTTTGTTGTGAGGATAAAGGTTTATTCCTCTTTCCTTCGTTGTGGAGTGCCTTAAAGAATACCGTAGCATTTTTTCTCTAGGGTTTTACGAAAGCCTTCAATCAATAGAAATGATTTGGTAGTGACGTTTTCTCAAACAAGGAAAGAAAACCGCATTGCCGACGCTTTCTTGGAGGCAACTGTGAGATAGCGAAATCCGGTGCGGGGGGGGGGCGGGGTGAGCCAGCCAGCCATCGAGCCTGGAGCAAAACCTTGCTGAGAACTGCTTTTTCCCAAAGCACCTTTTAAAATCCTATTTTGATGTGTATTTTTTAAAAAAAACATCTGAAAGCTATTTGGGATCATATATCTATCCTGGAAAGCGAGCGGTAAGGGTTTCAGACAAGGATGTGGGAGAACCCGGTTCAAATACTGCTCTGCTGTGGATGCTGTGGTGAGCTTGGGCCGGTGGCAGCCTCTCAGCCTCTGCTTTGACCATGCGGACTTTTGTTGGCAGGGTGATGTCTCTACTTTTTATCATGTTGTTTAGGGAGAGGCCGGTAAATGAAGTAAACAAACAAAGCAGGCTTAAAATACAGTAAATGGCTAATTCCTTCGGTGGTGGTTTGTGGATTTGTGAAGCGGACCCTGAGTTTAGCCTTTCACGCTGGAGGCAGCCAGTGTTTGAAAGCAGAGACCTGGAACGTTTCTTCCATTACAAACAGGTAGCTAGTTCTGTCCTCCTCCAATGGCCTTTGGGAAAAGTACTTCCCTGAGATTGCTGAGAATCCCGGAAGATCTCTGCCGCCTTTTTGCAGAGCTAACAGTTTCTAAGTTCCCTTGGCTGGCTAGGTGGTGCCATTTTAAACGAGTCTGGAAGAGTTCAAATTTGGCAATAAATGACACTAGGTGGAGGTCAGCAACTGGGCCCAACCCAGCCTGGGCTCCTACTCCACAGTAAAAGAGCAGGAGAAAATAGCAAGAGTCCAGGAGCACCTTCAAGACTAACAAAATTTGTTGCAGGGGATGAGCTTTTGTGAGTCAGGAAAGCTCCTCCCTTGCCACAAATTTCCTTAGTCTTGAAGGTGCTCCTGGACTCTTGCCCTTTTCTCCTGCTGCAGACAGACTAGCACAGCTGTAAGACAGAACAGTGTTCACAGGGTTGTCAGAGAGCCATTGCTTGGAAAGGCTCCTGATCATGTTTGAACCATTGTCCGACAAGCGTAGTGTGTGCTCTTCAACCACGGACAGAAGTTGTAGGAGAAGTTTTCCTTCGCTGAACTCGAGCCCATTGTGCATTGAATTATTCTGTATTCTTAAAAATCTGTGCACTCCCTTGGCGGCTCTGATGAGGGTCGACCGGCGGTGTATGAATGTTGCAAATAAATCATAAAGGCATGGGGATCTCCACCTGGAAAAATTTGTAGCAACTGTATTATTGTATATATGCAGTTTCCTTCTGTTGGGTACATCTGGTTCTGTACGATGTGTTTTAAATATATAACATGTCTTCACTCAAATGTGATTGTGGTTTTTTGTGTGTGGTTTTTTTACCTTTTACATAATACAACGCCCGTGGTGATCTGGCCGTGAATTAGGATACCAGACCCCAAAATTGAAGCAAAATAAAAGTTTTGAAGCAAAAAAGGGACAGAGGGAGGAGTGAATAGTATGCGCTGCCCTGGGGTGTGTTATGTAGTGGTTAGAGCTTTGGACTAGGGTCTGGAAGGCCCGAGTTCCAATCTCCACTCTGCCATGAAGCTTGCTGCTTGATTTTGGGCCGCTCAGTCAATGTCTCATAGCCTCGCCTACCTCACAGGGTTGTTGTGAAGATACATGGAGAAGAGAGAACCTTTTATACTACCCCCAAATGGTGGGATTAGTGTTGCCAACAGGCCTGGAGTAAAATGCCTGGGCCCTTCGATAGACGTTTAAAGTCTAGAAATGGGCAGCTGAGGCTTTTCATAGCATGGAGACTTTTTTAAAAAAATCACTTTGTAAATCACTTCTCTTTAACCCTTTATTTAAAAGAGGAGACACTTTCCCCCTCTGGACAGATGGCAGTTGGGTAGCTGAGGGGCAAACTTGAAAAACTGTGGTCCCTGGACGCTAGTACCTGACTTGGTTAGGCACTTGCTCCCATATCGGCACTACCAACCCTTACGGCGTTCCCCCAAGGAATTCTGGGAACTGTAGTTTGGGTGCTGGGAATTGCGCTTTAGAGATTCCCGATCCTGGAAATACACCCTAAGCTGCCCTACAGGATCCAAGGCGATACAGGATCAGATATGTATTTTCCTCTGCTGCAAAGCTGGTGCATTTGTGCTAACAGTGGTCTAAGGTCACTGGGTTCCCCCGGCAGCTGGCGGAGTGAGGGTGGGGCTGAGGGTAGGGTTGCCAGCTCCAGGCTGGAGACTCCTCAAGTTTCAGGGATGGAGCCTGGAGAGGACAGAGACATTGGTGGGGGACAATGCCGCAGAGTCCACCCTCCAAAGCAGCCATTTTTCTCCGGGGAACTGACCTCTGTATTCTGGAGATGAGCTGTGACTCCAGGGGATCCCCAGGCCCCGCCTGGAGGCTGGCATCCCTGTTCTCCCTAAAGTGTCAGCCCTTCTCCCACTCCAATGAACCCCTCTAGGGAACCAGATCTGGTCTGTGAATGCTGCCACGTGTATCAACGGGTGTAATTGGGAGGGTGTGTGTGCGCTAACTGCCACTGCTAAAACTCCCATCTGGTTCGCTCCTGGCTGTGAACTGGGGGTGGTTTCGGACCCAAAAAGAGGCGCGGGGCCAGGGTGGTGGGGAGAGGGGGGGGGCTCAGCGTTTTGGAAAGCGCTCTGGCTGCCGTCTCACATTCCGGATTCTTGGCAGGAAAGGCTCAGAATGTGTACAGACAGAGCGGGGGGGGGGGGTTTT
>NW_015173714.1:381285-393832 GCF_001447785.1 Gekko japonicus | reverse complement strand
CCTTTGGTGGCCTGCCCAGAGATGTTCTTTTCAGCTTCAGCCAGCAGGACTTCCCAGTTGGTCGGCAGCCTCCCTCTTCCTTTCGCCTCTCTGGATTGTGGCCCCTGTACAGACACAGCACACGCACCCACCCACCCCATAATGGACACTGACCTGTTCTTCCAGGACGCCAACCCTCCTTGACTTCCTGCCTTCTCCACCCTCTGTTTCTTGCATTTATTAAAAATTTCTAGGCTGCCTTCCTTCCTACGGAGGAGAGACCTGTCAGCGTCTCCTAGCCATGGGGGGGAACCTCCATATTCAGAGGCAGTCAACCTCTGAATCCCAGAGTCAGGAGGCAACATCAGGGGAAGACCTCCGCCTCTCTGCCCTGTTGTTGGCCCTCCAGAGGAACTGGTTGGCCACTGTGTGAGGCAGGATGCTGGACTAGGTGGACCACTGGTCTGATCCAGCAGGGATCTTTCACATCGCACGCTGGGCCGGGGCCATGCCATTTGAGGGGGAAACTCTTTGTTTTCCCCTCAAATGGCGTGGCCCCGCCCCCAGCGTTCGACGTCACTTCCAGGTGATGCGCACGCGGTGCACGCGCACGTTCCAGACGCCGGCCGGGAGCCCCCCGCTCCCGGCCAAAACATATTTGGCAACCCTATGGACTAGGTGGACCACTGGTCTGATCCAGCAGGGATCTTCTGATGTTCTTATGAAGGCCTCGGCCTCTATGCCCTGTTGTTGGCCCTCCAGAGGAACTGGTTGGCCGCTGTGTGAGACAGGACTCTACTAGATGGACCACTGGTCTGATCCAGCAGGGATCTTTTGATGTTCTTATGAAGGCCTCGGCCTCTCTGCCCTGTTGGCCCTCCAGGGGTACCGGTTGGCCATGGTGTGGGACAGGACTCTGTACTAGATGGACCACTGGTCTGTTCCAGCAGGGCTCTTCTGATGTTCTTATGAAGGCCTTGGTCTCTATGCCCTGTTGTTGGCCCTCCAGAGGAACTGGTTGGCCGCTGTGTGAGACAGGATGCCGGACTAGATGGACCACTGGTCTGATCCAGCAGGGATCTTTTGATGTTCTTATGAAGGCCTCGGCCTCTCTGCCCTGTTGGCCCTCCAGGGGTACCGGTTGGCCATGGTGTGGGACAGGACTCTGTACTAGATGGACCACTGGTCTGTTCCAGCAGGGCTCTTCTGATGTTCTTATGAAGGCCTTGGTCTCTATGCCCTGTTGTTGGCCCTCCAGAGGAACTGGTTGGCCGCTGTGTGAGACAGGATGCTGGACTACTAGATGGACCCCTGGTCTGATCCAGCAGGGCTCTCCAGTTTGTGTCAATACAAAACAGCCCTGACGTTTCAGAAGTCCTAAACTTTGAGGTCCCAGTTACACAAATAGGGTTGCGAACTCTGGGTTGGAAAATGCATAGAGATTTGGGGGGTTGAGCCTGGCAAGGGTGGGATTTGGGTAAGGGAGAAACCTCCATGGGGTATAATGCCACGGAGTCCACCCTCCAAAGCAGCTACTTTCTCCAGGGGAACTGATCTCTCTTGCCTGGAGTTGAGGTATAATCCCAGGAGATCTTCAGCCACAACCTGGAGGTTGGCAGCCCTACAAACATGAATGCCATTAGACTGACAAATTTGATTTCGATGAAAGCCTCCTTGGAGCAAGACGGTGTTATTTAAGTGGCAGAAAAAGGTGGGTTGTATCCTGGCATGTTCTTTTGGGCTGCTCTGTCCATCTTGGCCAACCCCCCCCCAGCTTCCACTGCTAGCCCCTTCCCGTGTGACCACTGGGGCCTTCACTTGCCTGCAGGCCAGGAAGGGGAAGAAGCGGTAGCGCAGTTGCCACATGCACAGCTTGGACAGGGAGTGGCAACCGTTTGGACATGTCGGCCTCTGGCCCTGCCAGACCTCCTTTCTCTCCTGCTTGATCTGCCTCTCACCTGGTAGCTCTTGGATAGTGGCAGCCAAAAACCATTGCGACTGACGTCCCCCTTGGCCACAAGGACAAGGGCAGGGCAAATGAAGGCAAAGAAGAGACTTGGGGGAGAATTTGAATGTATTGACTCTCAGGGCTATTTTTGGGGGAAAAATGCACAGGAACGGAGTTCCGGCTGGCTCCTGAGTTGGCCACACCCAGCAGGAACTCATTAGGATTGGCTACATTAGGGGTGTGTGGCCTAACATGCAAAGGAGTTCCTGCTACAAAAAAAGCCCTGGTTTTGACAACAAACAAGGTAAACAGAATAAGAAGCAAAAGGTGGGTGTGGCTGGATGACCACCCTCCTGGTAACATGGGGGTGCAGCCTAATATGCTAATAGGCTGTGCTGTCAAGGGTGTGGCCTAATATGCTAATGAGTGTCTGCTGTTGGGTGTGGCCTATTATGCTAATAAGTTCCTGCTGGGCTTTTTCTACAAAAAAAGCCCTGTTGACTCTCAACAAAAGGTGCAGGGGTTGTGTACAAGCCAGACTTTTTAGCAAGCCAAATGGGAATGAAGACAATTGTCCATTACGGTAACTGCACTGAGTGTTATCTTTAAGAATGAAAATTACTCCCCCCTGATTGGGACACTGCAGTGGGACTCATACAGAGATGCAACTGGCAGCCTCCTTTGCAGGTAATTTTGCTGGATCTTTGCAATAATCCAGTTTCTCCCTGTTCAATCACATCTACTACAGAAACAAGGCAGAAGTACCTTCCTTCAGAGGATGTTGATTGGAAAGAGGGAAGTCAAGAACAGTGAATTGTACTGAGATACCTTGGGCAGCCTCTTGTGTTTGGTTACTACAGATAATTTGACTTACTTAATGCATATCTTTCTCATGAGTCACCAACCACTCTGATGTGGTTCTGGGCACACCACTTGGAAATTGTTGTTGTCCTGGAATGTGCAGCACCTGTGATACTTGGCATTTGGTTGTACCTTGGATGGGAAGGGGCTTTGAGCATGCTTGGGTATGCTGCTTATTATTCATCATAAGAATGTAAGAGAGGCCATGTTGGATCAGGGCAGTGGCCCATCCGATCCAGCACTCTGTGACACAGTGGCCAAAACCCAGGTGCCATCAGGAGGTCCACCAGTGGGGCCACAACTCCAGAAACCCTCCCACTGTGCCCCCCAAGCGCCAAGAAGACAGAGCATCACTGCCCCAGACATAAGAACACAAAAGAGGCCATGTTGGATCAGGCCAATGGCCCATCCAGTCCAACACTCTGTGTCACACAGTGGCAAAAACCCAGGTGCCATCAGGAGGTCCACCAGAGGGGCCAGACCTCCAGAGGTCCTCCCACTGTGGCCCCCGAACCACCAAGAATACAGAGCATCACTGGCCCAGACGGTGTGCTCCAACTAGACCTGGTTGTCTAATAGCCACTCATGGACCCAGAGTGGGTTTCATTGTTCTCCTTTCCTCTGACTTATCCTCACAGCAGACCTGCGAGGTAGGTTGTGCTGAGAATGTGTGACTGGCCCCCAGTGAGCTTCCATGACAGAGCAGGCATTCGAACCCGGGTCTCGCAGATCCTACTCCCACTCTTCCTAAGCACTACACTGAGTCGGTGTGCTGCGGAAGCTGATGCCTTGTGCCATTCCCTTGAAAGATGGAAAGGGGAGCCCAGAGGCAGCCTTTTGAAGGTCTGGGAGAGGCTCTCTCTGCCTTGACTCAGGCCTGGCTAGAAACTAATCTTGCACGTGCCCAATGGTGCACCCTGGGAAATGGCGCCCGCCTCCTTCACGCTTCTCTCTTTGGAGTCCCCAGTGAATGTGTACGCACCTACGAACAAGCTAGGCCTTAGTGCACAGGTGTGAAACACATGGCTATGCGCACTGGCAGCAGCAACAGCTTGACTGGAATCGTTTCTCTTCCCCCCCCCCTCCTCGGCCTCCTCCAGTTCTGGCATCTGGTCGACAGGAGAGGAACTACTTCCAGCTAGACCGGGAACATTCTTTTCCCAGTGTCCAGCCCTGATTTGGAGACTGGGGGGCAGAGAGTTGCGTTAATGGCCTCCCCACCCCCCATCGGGGCAGGACCTACAGTTGCCAGGCCTGGGTTGGGAAATCTCTGGAGATTTGGAGAGTGGAGCCTGGGGTGGTTGGGGCTTGGGGAGGGGAAGCACTCCAGGAAAGTATGATATCATAACGTTCACCTTCCAAAGCAGCCACTTTCTCCAGGGGGACTGATCTTGGTCGTCCGGAGATCAGTGGCAATCGTGGGAGATCTCTGCCCCCCACCTGGAGGTTGGCAACCTTAGGAGGACCCTGTCACCTCGTTATTCCTCTAGGGGGGGGATTTCACGACTGAAGAGCTTTTCTTGTTTGGTGTAGGGGTTAAGTGTGCGGACTCTAATCTGGGAGAACCGGGTTTGATTCCCCACTCCTCCACTTGCACCTGCTGATGTGACCTTGGGTCAGTCACAAGCTCTGGCAAAGCTGTCCTTGAAAAAGGGCAGTTTGTGTCAGAGTTCTCTCAGCCCCGCCCACCTCACAGGGTGTCTGTTGTGGGGAGGGGAAGGGAAAGGAGTTTGTAAGCCTCTCTGAGACTCCAAGTGAAGGGCGGGGTATAAATCCAATCTCTTCTTCTTCTTCTTCTTCTGTTCTCTGCATCTTCCCGTTGGTTCTTGGGGCAGGGGTCAGCCGAGGCCCAGATGCGTGCCAGCCGACACAGGAATCCAAGCGTGAAAATGCACTGGAAATTTCTAAAAATTATCTGAAGAAAGCTGGGGAATAGTGGAGGAAGGAACTTCAAACAGCCTGGAGGCCGCAGAGCGCGTTGGAAAAGAAGGCCTGGAACAGACACTAGAGGGCAGCAAGCCTCCAGCTATCTCGATTGGCTTGTTCTGGAAAGGAAGAGAAGACTGGAGATCAATTGAGGGGGGGGGCGTTGTCCTCACAGGGTGTCTCTCTTCTGGGGCTCTGACGGGAAAGCTGTTCTTTCCAGGGTGGGGAGGGAGAAGGGAATGGTCTTTTAAGCAGAAACCAGGAACCACTGCTGGAGGGCAGGGGACAGGGTGGGGGCGGGGGGCGGTGTCTCTCGCAAAGGAGGCCTTCCTCCCTTGCATTTGCAGCCACCCAGGGGGGGACTTCTGGCTTTCTGTACACTCTTGTCTCTTTGCGCATCCTGTTGGGGCTCAGTCAGATCTGACACAATCCAATGTCAGTTTTGGGCTTCCCTCAATTCCCACGTGGGCAGTGCCCGATTAGTGTCAGGACTGTCCTGCACGTGGGAATTGGCCTTCCCCCCTCCCCACCCCATTTCCCCAACCCAAAGCAGTCCCAGGGGGCACTATCATGCCCGTTGAGGAAGTCACTGTGGAGCACGAGGATACGGGCCTCTTTCAGTTTGGGGAAAGGATGGGGCCTCATCCTGGTGTGACTGACCCCAGACCTAATATGTGTTACATTATAGTGTGCAAAGGGGAATTTAACACTGGACACCCCACATACCTTCCTTTGGGATGAGACTGCCCGTTGTCTTTCTGCATGAGTTGCTGCTGTGTCCTGTGGGTCTCTTTTATATTTCTTTACAAATTGCTACTCTAGGTGTGCCTCCTTCTTCGGATGGGGGTAAGCCCAAAGCAGTGACTCCTGCAGAGAGGCACCAGGCTGTCTCTTCCAAGAACAGGCATTTATTTATGTATTTATTCTGCAGGGCAGCTTGCGAAATAATGATAAAAATAAAGCAC
Organism: Gekko japonicus; assembly: GCF_001447785.1. Lineage (NCBI taxonomy): Eukaryota > Metazoa > Chordata > Lepidosauria > Squamata > Gekkonidae > Gekko > Gekko japonicus. The sequence goes on along the minus strand of NW_015173714.1, from coordinate 388,153 downwards.
TAAAAATCGAACTGATCAAAATACAGCATTAAAAGCCCAAACTAAAAACAGACCATCATTCTGGGTTGGGAATGTCTTGCCCACAGACAGAAGCAGGCTGGGACAGAGATGGGGAGGAGGGATTTAGGATTGCTGAAACCCTCTTAAGATTTTTCTTTGTTGGTTTCCCCCAGGCTCAGGGTCGGTGGAGGAGGAGGAGGAGGAGGAGGAGGAGGAGAAGAAGAGATTAGATTTATACCCTGCCCTTCTCTTGGAGTCTCAGAGCAGTTTACAATCTCCTTCCCCTCCCCACAACAGACCCTCTAAGGTAGGTGGGGCTGAGTGACAGAAACTGCTCTTGAGATAATAGCTCTGAGGGAACTGTGACTGACCCAAGGCCACCCAGCTGGCTGCATGTAGAGGAATGGGGAATCAAACCCGGTTCTCCAGACTAGAGTCTGCCACTCTTAACCACTACACCAAAGTCCTGGCATGCCCGGGACCTTGGCAGACCCCTGATTCCCAGCCCAGTCTTGCCTTGTCCCTCTACTGGTCAACACTCTGTACGTGTCAGAGGGCAGCCATGTTGGCCTGCAGTCGAACACCTATAGACTGGAGTCCCGCGGCACCTTAGAGACCAAAATCTTGTTGGTCTCTAAGGTGCTACCGGACTCAGGTCTAAGAACATAAGAACACCAGAAGAGCCCTGCTGGATCAGACTTCTAGATGGTCCATCTAGTCCAGCATCCTGTCTCACACAGTGGCCAAGCGATTATTTAAAGTAGACATATTCCCAAATGAACAATCAATGCAACCAAGGGCACAGCAATCTGAAAACACCAAAATAAAGGAATTGCTGCAATCAGTTCACAAATTTACAGAATAATGACAAAAAATGGGCATTTTCATGATGTATAAATCCCAAAATTCTTCTTTTAATCAACAGGTCAGATGACGAACATCTCGAGTTTCCAGAGTTCGTTTCGAGGTCTTTATCAAAATTCTGTTTTGCTGTATTTTTCAAACAATCCAATATAAGGAATCTCAAACTCAGAATGGCTACAAATAGCTCTTGTGTTAACCACTAGTTTCAACGGACACAGTGGCCAACCAGTTGCTTTGGCGGGCCAACAGCAGGGGCAGAGAGGCCGAGGCCTTCCCTCGACGTCGCCTCCTGGTTCTGAGATCCAGAGCATTAGTGCCTCTTTTTTGGTTTTTTTAGGATGTATTATGTTATATGCCTTTTTTATTATATTTTTTTCACACTACATTCAAACACATCCCTATTCCCGTACATATTGTATACTCTACCCTCCTTCCCCCCTCCACAGAGTTTATATGCTATTTCTGTGTCTTCGGCAATGGTCCTTTATATAAGTCCTCCTTCTGTCCTTCTTGCTTCCTCTATTTCCTCGCGTCCTTCTTGGTTCCCTTTTCTTCTTCCTTTTTCTCTTTAAATTCGTAGCCGAAGATTATTCCTGTTCTGGAATCAGAGGCGGGAAGTTTTAGTATAACTCGGATGGGTATTTTTCTCACGTATTATTCATCTGCCTTTTCTTATTTTCTATCTCCCCCCCCTCCTTCTTAACTACATATCCTTTCTAGCCAGGGGCACAAACCTAGGAGCTTCCACCGGACCTCTGAATGTGGAGGTTCCCCTCAGCCACTAATAGACCTATTCGCCATGATTCTATCTAATCCCCTTTTCAATAGCTTCCTTAGATGCCCTCGAGTTCTAGTATTTTGGGAGAGGGAGACAAATTTGTCTTTGTCAACTCTCTCATAAGAACATAAGAGAAGCCAATGTGGGATCAGGCCAATGGCCCATCCAGTCCAGCACTCTGTCACACAGTGGCCAGAAATACCAGGTGCCATCAGGAGGTCCACCAGTGGGGCCAGGACATTAGAAGTCCTCCCACTGTTGCCCCCCCCCCCCAGCACCAAGAAGACAGAGCATCCCTTGCCCCAGAGTTCCTGTCTATACCTTGTGGCTAATAGCCACTGATGGATCTCTGTTCCATATGTTTATCCAGTTCCCGCTTGAAGCCGTCCATGCTTGTAGCCGCCGCCACCTCCTGTGGCAGTGAATTCCATGTGTTCATCACTCTTTGGGTGAAGAAGGACGTCCTTTTATCCGTTCTAACCCGACCGCTCAGCAATTTCATGGAGCGCCCACGAGTTCTTGTATTGTGAGAAAGGGAGAAAAGGACTTCTTTCTCCACCTGCTCTATCCCACGCATAATCTTATAAGCCTCAATCGTGTCACCCCTCAGCCGTCATTTCTCCAAGCTAAAGAGCCCCAAGGGCTTTAACCTTTCTTCATAGGGAAAGTGTTCCAACCCTTTTATCATTCGAGTTGCCCTTTTATCATTCTAGTTGCCTTCTCCACCCTGTACATAATTCCACATGCCTCTACCATGTCCCTGCTTAGTCGTCTCCTAAACTGCAAAGTCCCAGACTCTTCAGCCTTTCCTTATAGGGAAGGTGCTCCAGCCTCTTAGCTACTCTATGAGCTGACATCTCCACCAATTAGAAAGTGATGTTCGGGACCACTGGGCCGAATGAATTGTAATAGAATAGAATTAGAAGATACAAAACGGGGAGGGAGGAGTCCTCACCAGCATCTTCTGCCCATCCAGTTCTGCTCACCTTTGACCACCCGTGATCTGCTTTTTGTTTTACATTCTGTGTTATAGATCCAGGTTGGGCAGCAACGCTCCCTCTAAGCCGTGGAGTCTTGTGAGCAGAAATTCCGCTTCGTGATCTACTGGCATTAAAGTTGTGAGCGAGCAATTTGGCTGTGGCATAAATTAGTTTGCTCTGGAGCCATCCTTCCTGAGCTAGGACAAAGACGTGTGAGCCGGAGGCTAAAAAACGGTGAGCTCGCTCACACTAACTCAGCTTAGAGGGAACACTGGACTGGGCAGCCATATTTGTCTGAAGCAGCAGAGCGAAGGTTGAGTCCAGGGGCACCTTGAAGACGAACAAAGTCTCATTCTGGGTATACGTTTCGTGTGCACAATTCACACAGAACTTATACCCAGGAAAAAAATACTTTGTTGGTCTTAAAGGTGGCACTAAGACGCAGGCTTTGTTATTCTGTTTTATAGTTCAGTTGCCCTTCCATGCTAAGAACCGGGGCTGGGTGAACAAGACTTGAGCCAAGCGATTCTACCTAGGGTAGGGTGTTTTCTTTAGTTTTTGCCTCTCCCTCCCTAGGCTGTGTTGGAGAATGGGGTAAGGAGGGAAAGATTGGGGTAGGGGGGTCTCATGGCACACCCCTGGCCCTGTTTCCTCCCCCATCCCAGGCTAAAGAGCTCTGCCCCCTTTTTCTTCATCTGAAAGAGTCCTGGGGTGTGTGTGATGAGTTAGGACTGGAGGAAGATACTTTGCTCCAGACCTGATCCGTGCCTACCTTAAAGACACCCCCAACTTCAGAGAGGTCAGATGCTGCAATTAACATGGAACATCTGGGAGCTCAAACGCTCTTGACTTGCTGTAGGCCATGGAAGGCCGTGAGCCCCCTCAGTCCTCGTCAGGTGATTGGGGATTATTTCCCCTAATCTGCAAACTCATATTTTTGTGCATATTGGTGTTGTGTGATGTGTACACCACAATCCCTCCCTCCGTCTGGGTTGGTTCAGTTTGCCACCCAGGTGATCAGTATTTAAGTACAACTCTGGAATGCTATGACATCACAGCAGCTCAGCCAATGGCTGGAGACTTCTGCATGACAGGCGATGGAAACACCATCTGGACAGAGATAGGACCCAGGCTTGAATCTGTGCTTACTATATGCATGAATTGTTCTTCAGTGAGCTTATTTTTACCCCAAAAGGGCCATTCTGAAGCCTAAATAAATAAAGATGAGATTGTTTTGTATTGTTGGCGACTCCAAAGAAGACCAGGAATTGGCTGCCCATTTGAGGCTGGGAGGCTGGTCTTGTCCTAAATTGCATCTGTAGTAATCAGGACTGATTGTTAGTTATCATGAAGGACACGTAGGAGAATCAAGTTGTAAAGCCAGTTTGGTGTAGTGGTTACGTGCACGGACTCTGATCTGGGAGAACTGGGTTTGATTCCCCACTCCTCTACTCACAGCTGCTGGATGACCTTGGGCAAGCCATAGTTCTGTCAGAGGTGTTCTGAAAAGAGCAGTCTCTGTCAGAGCTCTCTCAGCCCCACCTACCTCACAGGGTGTCTGCTGTGGGGAGGGGAAGGGAAAGGAGTTTGTAAGCCGCTCTGAGACTCCAAGTGAAGGGCGGGGTATAAATCCAATCTCCTCCTCCTCTTCCTCTTCTTCTGCTTTCCTAGTTGGTGCTACTTCAGTCTGCCAAGAGGTGATGTATTTTAACATACAAATAAACCCTGCATGTAGAAAACTAGCATGTCCAGGGAAACAATTCAGCCTAACCTTCTACATGGCATATCATTTCTCCCTATTGTGGAAGCATTCACAAAGGCAGTTCCCCCAGGCCTGATATCTTTAATGTATACCTCCATCCATTTTAGAAACTGACCCAAACCCTGAATGTAACAAGTATAGAGCTGCGTAGATGGACTAGCTGCCTGACTTATTCTGTATCAGTTCCAAGTTTCTAGTTCTCAAGCTGTTTTTAGGATCTTATTGGCCATGGCTCAGATTCAGTATTTTGTTTTAAATTATTATAATTTGTTGCTTGGCTGCTGTTTGTAGTAAAGTGTTTATATTTGAATATTTATTGGGGTTTATATGCTACAGGCTGCCTCTTGGGTTTTTTGGAGCCATAAAATGCAAAAAATTAAGACATTAAAAAATAAATATTACTCCAAATGTTGCATCTAGAATGCCTCCCCCTTCTCGCCACATTCTGAGTTGATTTAGAGTTTGGTTTGGGCAGAATTTGACAGCACTCTGAAATTTCTTTCTTTCTTTCTTTCTTTCTTTCTTTCTTTCTTTCTTTCTTTCTTTCTTTTCTTTCTCTCTCTCTCTCTTTATTTATCTCCAGCCTTCCTCAGAAAGACTCAAGCCAGATTGGGAAGCAGCATGGTATACTGGTTAGAGTGTCAGTCTAGGATCTGGAAGACCTAGCTTCGAATCCCCCACTCATGCCATGGAAGCTTGCTGGGTGCCCTTGGGCCAGTTACTTTCTCTCAGCCTACCTTACCTCCCAGGGTTGTTGTGAGGACATCATGGGGAAGAGAAGAATGATGTAAACTGCTTTGAGTCCCCCTTGGTGAGAACGGCAGGGTGTCAATAAAACAAAATGGATTACAAAAATATAAGAATCTGTTCAACCAGACAGCATTACGCATCCAACCATCCACACACACACACAAATCTGTCTTTCCCCCCTAATTCAGGGATCTAGAAGCAGTGTGGTGGAGTGGTTAGGGTGTTGAACTTGGATCTGGGAGGCTCGCGTTCGAATCCAGGGCCTTGAGGTGGCTGGCAGAGGTTTCAAAGTCGTAAGATTAAGGTGTCACCCTCCAAAGCCTGCCTTTCAGACTGTAGCACATAAACAACAACAAAAGCAAGGTATTCTTGAAAACCAGCTCCCCTAACCCATTCCAAAGAACTGATTTTTCTGCTGTTGGGGGTGTGTGTGAGAAATATTCTGGACTGGAATGCTCCCCCCCCCACCACCCCTTGTGTGGTGGAGAGTGTTGCTGTATAATTCCGGCTATCTCTGGGTCCCACTCCCCGGCAAAGGCCCTCCCCCTCTTCCTCGCCTCTTCCCAAGGTTAGATAGACAACCCATCGGAAGATCCAAGAAATCAAACTCGAATGTCTCCCCCCTCCCCCCCAGTCTTTAACCACAGGGCCTGGATTTATTCATTCTTATTCGCCTCCTTTAATCCGGCTCACACCAGCCTATCCGTGCTCAAGGAAGCAGATTGGAAAAGATCAGTTCTGACACAGGGCAGGGGGGGGACGACCTCCAGCCGCACCTCAACGGGGGCGGGAGAGGAGGATTAAAGCGGGGGGAGGGGGGAGATGGCCAAGATTTCGCTCCGCCGGCCTCCAGAACTTGTTTGAGCGAGCTAAGTCCGTCTGAAGCTTGGGATCCTGGTCTCTGCCCCGCGTGCCGGTGGCTTTTCGAGGCGGATCAGGCAGAGGGCGGGCGCGCTTAGCCACCGCGGCGAAATGGAGCCTCCATGGACCGGCGCAGTCTACCCGACAGCGGCGGCGAAGAAGAGGGAGGGCTGGTGCCTTCGTGCCCTCCTCCCCCGCTGGCGACCTGGGCTGGCTGGAGGCCGCTGCAGGGCCCGATCCAGCTGGGTTTAGCACGTCTTTTCCTCCCTCTGACCTGCCCGGCTGATCATTGAATAAGGCAACCTACCCCGACCTGCAAAAGGGGGGCGAACACGTGTCTGTCTGTCTTGCTTCTCTGTACAATACCAGGTATACACTGATGGGTGTGTGTGTGTACTGGAGGTATAATGAATTTAATTGGTGAGGAGCGAGAAGCGTTTCGTCCGCGGCGTCGATGCCAGTAGCTCTGTTTCCTGGAGAACGAATTTAGAAGTTTGTCCATGTTCTCTCTCTCTTTTTAAAAATCCTCATTTCCTTTCCAGGCACTCTCTGCTTCTGTTTAAGAGCCCCGCAGTCAAAAGGCCAACGGCAGAAGTCTTTCCTATTAGAGGGGAAAGCTTCACCCGTTGAACTTCTGCCTGTTTGAAAGCACGGAGCCCTGCCCGGAATGGCCCACTCGGAGAGTGATTACGGTACTCTTTGAGAGAAGAGCGATTCCTCGCCAGTCAGCGCCCCGCCCCCCCGCAATCGACACCAATTTTTCCTTCTGATCCCTTAAGGGTTACCCCCCCCCCCGCGCCCTCTCCCCTTCTTTGAGAATTGTCTCATTCTCTTTCCAGCCTTTTCAAGGTTTTATCCAACTTCCCTCCCCTC
>NW_015173714.1:368925-380439 GCF_001447785.1 Gekko japonicus | reverse complement strand
CAGTCATTTAAAGGTTAAACGACCCCCCCTTTCCTCCAGTGCCCCCCGTCCTTCCGCGGTTGTCCCTCCAGACTGGGAAGAGCTAACCAGTTTTCCTCTTCCCCCAGACCCGAAAGGGTTACCCGGCTCTTTTCTCTCTCTCCCTTTGACCCAGACTCTGAAGGGTTAACCAATTTCCCTGCTCCGGTCCTTTAAGGGTGTTATGGCATTTGCCGCTGTTGGAAGCCACCCTGAGCCCATCTAGGAAGGGCGGGATACAAATTAAATAAATAAATAACTTCCATTTTCCTAATTACTGAGGATGGTGGAGAGAAGGTAGAGAATTTGCTGGTTGGGAAAAATGTATTTCCATGACCTACACATCATACTGTAGAAGGTTCATTGTTGGTGTTAATCAAATGACAGACTCACCTATAAAAGTGTCCTAGGATATTCAAGTAAAGGTTAGCTTCCCTAATGCATGTGTATTCCTCTAAGGGATTTATTGGAAAATAGCATGTGTAGGAGATAGCATTATCAAGACCCATTTCTGGTTCTGTTCCTTGAAGCGGATCAGATATATCTGCATATATGGGAAACAAATAGTTCTTATTCCAGTATTCCTATATTTCTGTTAATTTTCACACTGTTGGGAATATCCAAGTCCAATGCAGCCACTGGCATTTCCTCTTATGGAAGAACACGTCCTATCTTGTACTATGTGCATTTTTAAAAAATCTGCTCCATCCACCTCACTGAGATTAATCTCTTGTAGAAAACTATCTAGGTCAGCCCCTCTCTGTGCCCCCCCCCCCATTTCCTTTCTTGGATTCCCTTAGGGTTCAGAGCAGGCCAGGGGGAAACATGGCTTCTCTTGACCTTCCTCCCCCCACCCCCCAGGCTGGTTCCTGTCACCACCGCGGCAAGAAAAGCAGGGCACTCCTGAGCATGGGCAGAGTGCTTTCTTGCAGGTGCCGGTTTTGGCCAGCTCTCACCCCTGCAGGGTTAAGGGGGAAGGAGCTGGGTGGGGGTGGGGGGATGCCAATTTCCTGACCTCATGCTTGGAGAAGATCGACTGGGAGGAGGCCAAGAAGCCCCTGGCTGGTGGTTGGGTGGGCATGGGTCAGTTTGTGAGTTGTGGCATGTAGTCAATCTGGTGGGGGGTGGCGACCGTGGCCTGCACATCTGGCGTTCCCTAATCTCAGAGCAGGGTGTGGTGGCCAGGGCGGGGGTGTCTATATTTTGGGCCCAAATCTTTGTGGAAAGTCCAAAGGGTCCCCCTGCCCTGCTGATTAGAAAGGGGTGTGTGTGAACTTCCAGGAAAACTCCCTCTGTTGAAATCCGGTGCTGAAGTGTTGTGTCACTCTGTCGTGTTGAAGGTTGTGCAGGAGGGCTTCTTGGTGGATCGGGTCCTGCGTGGCGTCCAGAGTCCGTTACCTGAGTCAGTTGCTTTGCTTTACTCCTTGCTGGGCCAGCTTCTGTTGAGGAGTCCTGGGTTCAGATCCCTGCTGAAATCTGCTGCCTTGAATAGAAGCACTCAACTTTGCTCTTCCTGAATGACTTAATCGGGGCTTGATATCTCTTAATAGCCTTGGCTGGCCTTACATCTGTATTCCTGTGTTCTTTGGGCTGCGTGGGGGCTCTTAAACCTTGTCCTTCTGGGTTGGTTAATGAGGACTGGAGGAATGCGCAGTCTTGCGCAGCCAAGTCTTTTTCTGTCAGCTGTGGCTGTCTTATCTCTAGTGGTGGTTCTCCATCAACAGTTAAAAGATTGTATTATTAAAATACATTGGTTGGTGTGTACCCTTTCTGTTGACAGCCATGATAATGAAGCAGAACCTCCATGTATCAAGAGAGTATATCTTGGGAGGGGGTGAATCTTACTGGATCGGGCCTAAGGTTCATCTAACTGAGGATTCTACATCCAGTAGTGTCCTAACAGGTGCACCTGGGAAACTCTTCCTCGGGACATAAAGGAAACTTCCCAGCACACCACTGGTCTTTAGGTGTATACTGCATCTAAATGTGGAGGTTCTGTTTTGTTGTTGTGCTGTTGACAGGCCTGTGAATATCTCTTGACCAATGGTTGCTGCTGCTTCTTGTGGCATTTCTTAATTGCACATCGTGTGAAGACATTCAGCACTTATGCCTTCTTGATTCTAGTTTTAATAATAGTGTCCATATCTACCTTTTTTTTGTGGGGGGGGCAAACGGAGGGAAGGAAAAACTATAAACTGTTCCAGCATAGAAGGTTCTGCTGCTTATATAGGAAATGGGCTGTTTTTGAGACTATTAGACTGGTGTTTTTCTAATTAATTATTGGGAATTCTTGTGACTGGCGGTCTCTTCTTCTCCCTCTGCCTTCTTGCCCATCTGTTGCGACCTCTGGCCATGTTAAGTTCTGTTCCTTGGGATGAAACGCTGATCTCAGAAGTCATACTGCAAGAAGAGGGCGTATGGTGTCTCATCAAACATGTTCCCCCAAAACCGGCCCCCGGTGAGTTATTCCCCCCCCCAGCCTGGCTTGAGATTCCTTGCAGACTTCAGTTTTCTCATTCTGTAGGGGATTCCACTGCTTAATAAGTTTTCCCTTAAACTGAATTAACTCCTTGTTGAACTGGTTAGTGAAATTACATGTTGTAAACCCTTGGTGAGGTTTTGGGTGGGTGGGAAACTGGGGGGTGATACTGCTTAGGATCACAAAGCCTGTTATAAATCGTCCTTTTTCATCAAACTTAGAGTATGCGTTCTTCTTAAAGTGGTGCAAGTAACGCACAAAAAAGGCTTCCCAAGATAAACAAGTTCAAAATCAATCAGTATCGAGAAGATCCTTACCTAGAACCTGCTACAGTGAGAAAGGCTGTTATGAACACAATAAATGCAAGGCCTGTTAGGGCTGAAGAAGAACTAGCATCCTGATGAATAAAGCGGACAGGAAACATAAAAATCCCCCTTTCTGTTACTTTATTTATAGCTTGCTTTGGTTTATTTAATTGGGGTTTGATAGGCCTCAGTATCTGATGAGTTAAACTAAGTGGCCTTATAGTGGAAAAGATGAGGTCACTGTTTAGTAGAGCACAACAGAAGCCATGCTGGATCAGGCCAGTGGCCCATCCAGTCCAACACTCTGTGTCACACAGTGGCCAAAACCCAGGGGCCATCAGGAGGTCCACCAGCCGGGCCAGAACTCCAGAAGCCCTCCCACTGGTGCCCTCCCCCAAGCACCAAGAAGGCAGAGCATCACTGCCCCAGACAGAGTGTTCCCTCTATACCTGGTGGCTAATAGCCACTGATGGACCTCTGCTCCATGTATTTATCCAGTCCCCTCTTGAAGCTGTCTGTGCTTGTAGCCGCCACCACTTCCTGTGGCAGTGAATTCCACCTGTTGATGACTCTTTGGGTGATGAAGTAGTGATCTGGTAGTGATCAGTGCTCTCTGTCTCAGGCTCATCTGCAGGCTCCACCTGTTGCCACCGCAGCAGCTGCTGTTGCTGCCGCCGCAGCCAGTGTAGTTTCAACCACCCCCCAGTCCTTGAAGCTGACGTACCCAGAGGTCTTGGATCGCATCAAAGAAGAATTTCAGTTCCTGCAGAACCAGTATCACAGGTAAGATACGTTTTTGTCGTTTATCCTTTGTCCTGTAGAAGTTCTGTCCTCCTCCAATGTCCAATGATTACCAGGGCCGCTGAATTAAAACTCAGGGGATTGGTCTGCTCCTGGCTCTGAGCATGGGTCAGGGTGGGAAATGGCATGGCCTGGGAGATCCTGCTTCTTGTGTTTCCGCGTGAGTCACTGGGCTGGATGTGCCTCCTGACTAGAAGGAGATAATGACTTGTGCAGAGACACAGCGGAAAGCCTTCTCAGAGTATAATTCTGCTACCTCTCTGCCTTGGGTGGAATTGAGTTGTTCAGTTGCACCCACCACAGATAATACCAAAGAATCTCCCAGTCCAAGTAGGGGGTGGTTGGAAGCAAACCAGAGCAGTGGTTCATGCAGAGATGCAGTGGGCAGCCTCGTCTGTATGTGGGATGAGGATGAAGATTAAAGGTCTTTTTTCCATTATTATTATTTTTTAAAATTCTCATCTCTACAGTGTTTAGCTCCGGTGTTTCACCCTACCCTAAACTTTAACTGCTTGTCTTTTCCAAAGCATTCTCAAGAATGGAAGCTGTGTGGCCCAGCCAGTTTGGTGTAGTGGTTAAGTGCGTGGACACTAATCTGGGAGAACCGGGTTTGATTCCCCACTCCTCCATTTGCACCTGCTGGATGACCTTGGGCAAGCCGTAGTTCTGATAAGAGCTGTTCTTGGAAAAAGAGCACTTTGTGTCAGAGCTCTCTCAGCCCCACCTACCAGGGTGTCTGTTGTGGGGAGGGGAAGGGAAAAGGAGTTTGTAAGCCACTCTTGAGACTCCACTGGGTAGCGAAGGGCGGGGTATAAATCCAATCTCTTCTTTTTCATTAGTTTAATAATAATAATGTAAACAGTAATAATAGTTTTGCAAATTTAGAAGCTGCCTTGACTAACAGGGCAAGATGTAAAGCCGTGTGTCTTTTGAACGTACCATTTCATGTGGTCTTAAGGGGTTTTTCGTGAGCTAGTGGAGTATAATGGGCTACAGCATCATATACGGGGCTAGAGAGACCCAGGTTCAAATTCCCAGTCAGCCAGTGAAGCTCACCTGGTGACTTTGGGCTCGCTACTTTCTCTCTCAGCCTAACCCTACCTCACTGGGTTGTTGTGAGGATGAAGGGGGGGAAGGGAGAGCCCCGTAAATCTCTCTGAGCTTAGAGGGGTGGCAGGCTATAAATGCACTATATAGATTCTTCCTTTGATTTATCTCTGCCTCCTTTTCCCGCCTCTGTCTTGGCTATCTTGACGGCAAATTTTAGGTTGGAATCTCCTTTGGGCAGAGACTTGCTGTTCTTCTGTTGGGTAGAGTGCCAGGCAGATGGAAGGGCACGGTATCAGTAATGTTGGAGCCTGGAATGACTTGAGGTGATTGGCAGTGGAGGTTGTGGGCGGAACGTTCCTTTCCTCCCTGCTAACAGCCTAGCCTGTGCAAAGTAGCAGCATGGCCCAGTGGTTGGATTAGGAGTGCCCATCAGTCAGTCTCTCTCTCAGCCCAACCTACCTCACAATGTTGTTGTGAGGATAAAAGTGGGATGGGGGAGGATAACCCTTAGAGGAAGGATGGGATAAAAACATATTAAATAAGTAATGGGTTATTAAAAATAACTTTAGTAACTGGCTTCCCACAAACAAATGGAGAATTTCCCCCAATTGGAAAAAAATGAACAGTTAGTGTAATGGTTGGACTAAGATCGGGGAGATCTGAGTTCAAGTCTTGCCTCGCTCACAAAGCTCGCTGGGTGACCTCAGGCCAGTCACTTTCTCTCTGCTTAACAGCCCCTTCAGGGCTGTTGTGAAAGTAAAACAGGGTAGGGAGACCTGCGCGCGCCAGTGTGCTCTCCTTAACAGTCCCCTGGAGACCTGTCCCAAGGTTTCGGTTGCGCAGATGGGCTGTGAAGCCTTGCGCGTGTGTGTGTGTTGTTGTTGTTGTGTACATGGAACGTGCTGGGCTTTTGCTGCCCTCCCTGTTCTATTTTTACAGCTTGAAGCTCGAATGCGAAAAGCTGGCGACAGAAAAGACGGAAATCCAGCGGCATTATGTCATGGTGAGCGGCCTACCTGGAGCAGCGGTGGGGGGAGGGGGAGTGGTGGCAGCTGTGACCCTGAGCCAGGCAGGGCAGTGTGCTCGCTTTCCTTCCTCTGAGCTGTGGCCCCGCCGCGTCCTGGCTTGGCGAAGGAGCCGGGCCGCCTGCTCAGGTGATAATCCCAGCGCTGGTAGCTTTCCGCTGGAGCTGTTTCCTCTGGGGGGTTGTGGGAAGGAACACACATGAAGCCGCCTCAGTACTAAGTCAGTCGCTCGGTCCGTCGAAATCAGTCCTGTCTCCTCAGACCGGCAGCGGCTCTCCAGGGTCCCAGGCAGAGACGGGTCTGTCACGCCACCTCCTGCCTGGTCCTTTTCACCTGGAGATGCCGGGGACTGAACCTGGGACCTTCTGCATGCCAAGCGGAGGCTCAACCACTCAGCCATGGCCTCTCCTCAGGGAAGGGGGACTGCAGAACTGAATGAGCAGAGAACCAGAGTTGGGTTTGCTCTTCTAACTTGGGTTGCCAACTCTGGGTTGAGGAGATTACTAGAGATTTGGGGGCAGAGCCTGTGGACAACGGGGTTTGGGGGAAAGGAGCAACCTCAGCAGGGTTATAATGCCATACTGGCCGCTTTCCAAAACAGCCATTTTCTCCAAGGGAGCTGATCTCTGTATTCTGAAGATCGGTTGTAATTCCCGGAGAACTTCAGGCCTCAGCTGGAGGCGGGCCCCCAAATGTGCTGGCCTGAAGACCAAACTGGCCCGGGTATCCTCTGCCATTGACTCGCTGGCCTCACCAGTCTGTTCTGGGTTTCTTGGCCCCTGTGACCCTGAGAACTGCCTGCTTTTAACCAGGTGCATATTTCTTCAGGGTCTTTCTGCTTTTGGTTTGGAGGAGGGGGGAGGGAGGTTGGCAGTGATTAATTCCTGAGGAAGAGAAGCATGGGGGGCATGGTGTGAGGCAGAATGGTGGACTAGATGGACCCCTGGTCTGATCCAGCAGGGCTCTTCTGATGTTCTTATGAAGGTCTCGGACTCTCTGCCCTATTCTTGGCCATCCAGAGGAACAGGTTGGCCACTGTGTGAGACAGGATGCTGGACTGGATGGACCACTGGTCTGATCCAGCAGGGCTCTTCTGATGTTCTTATGAAGGCCTCCGTCTCTCTGCCCTGTTGTTGCCCTTTCAGAGGAACTGGTTGGCCACTGTGTGAGACGGGATGCTGGACTAGATGGATGCTCACTGGTCTGATCCAGCAGGGCTCTTCTAATATTCTTATGAAGGCCTCGGCCTCTCTGCCCTGTTGTTGGCCCTCCAGAGGAACTGGTTGGCCACTATGTGAGGCAGGATGCTGGACTAGATGGACCCCTGGTCTGATCCAGCAGGGCACTTCTGATGTTCTTATGAAGGCCTCGGCCTCTATGCCCTGTTGTTGGCCCTCCAGAGGAACTGGTTGGCCACGGTTTGAGGCAGGATGCTGAACTAGATGGACCACTGGTCTGATCCAGCAGGGCTCTTCTAATGTTCTTATGAAGGCCTCAGCCTCTCTGCCCTGTTGTTGGCCATCCAGAGGAACTGGTTGGCCACGGTTTGAGGCAGGATGCTGAACTAGATGGACCACTGGTCTGATCCAGCAGGGCTCTACTGATGCTCTCTCACTCCCTTTGATTTGATGTGTTCTTAGCCTCTGTTCTGGCTCTGAGATTTACTTTTCTTTGAAATTCGGCATGCACCGGAGGGTGAATGGGATTCCCTGAGCACCAGAGCCAGGCAGTAAATTCTGGAGATCCCAGATAATCAGGCTAAAGATTCCTATTCCTGGCAATGTCTTTTTAAAAACTTTCTCTTGTCTGTCTGTCACTGTGTCTCTCCCTCTCTCACAGTATTATGAAATGTCCTATGGTCTGAACATCGAAATGCACAAACAGGTGAGTACGAGGAATATTTTTAATTGTTACAAAAATTGGAATTAACTTCCGTAAGGCACTGACACGGAGACCCTGTGTGGCATAGTGATCAGAGACTTGGAGTGGGACCTGGGAGGCACAGGTTCGAGCCCCCCCTCTGCCACGGAAGCTGCCTGGTGACCTTGGGCCAGTGGCACACTGCGAGCCTGACCTACCTCACCGGGCTGTTGTGAGGCTAAAACTGAGAGGAGAATGATGTAAGCAGCTTTTTGGGTCCCCATTGGGGATGAAAATGGAGGGTAATCTTCCACGTAGGCAGTTTTTCAGCCTGATCACCAAAAGGGAGCTCTCCCCCCCTCCCAGGATCTCGGAGTCTAAATTTAGGAAAAGGGGGAGAGGAGAGGGAAGGTGTAAGTGGTGAGTAGATGCCGTTGGCCTCTTCAGTTAGGAACACAGCAGAAGCCTGTTGGATGGCGGCCACAGTCCATCTAGTCTCACCTCCTGTTTCCGATAATGCCCAGCCAAATGCCCAGGTGGGCCCGTCTTTGAGTTGCCAACTCTGGGTTGGGAGATTCCTGGAGATTTGGGGGCAGACCCCGTGAAGGCAGGGTCTAGGGTAGAGAGGGACCTCAGCGGGGCGTAACGCCCTCGATTCCCCACCCAAAGCAGCCTTTCCCTCCAGGCGAACTGATCTCCGTCATCCGAAGATCAGTTGCCATTCCGGGAGGTCTCTGGACCCCACCTGGAGGTTGGCAACCCTAGCTTGTCAGCAGGGCTCGCAGGCGAAACCTTCCCCCTCATTGCTGCCCCCACCGTGGGACGGGGACTTATCTTGAGAGAGGAAGGGAGAGGAACCGAATCCCCGCCTTCTTTGTACGAAAATCCGCAGATTTATTTCTTTGAGAGAACGCGCAGGCCGCTTTTCCATTAAGTGTCGGAAACTGCATAAAAAGGGGGAGGGAAGGGTGGGGTTTGGGCAGGGCTTCAGTGGGGTGTCTTGCCACAGAGTTCACCCTCCAAAGCAGCCGTTTCCTCAAGGGGATCTGACCTCTGTGAGTCAGTTGTAATTCCAGGAGATCTCCAGGCCCCACCTGGAGACGGGAGACCCTCAGTTAGATGATTTTGTGTGGTTTTTAATTGCTGTGTTTATGTGTTGACTGTGAGCCGCCCTGAGCCTGCTTTGTGGGGAGGGCGGGGTGGGTACAAATCAAAATGAATAATAATTAAAAAATAATAATTTCCCCTTCCTGCCCTCTTGAGAAGCTGCCCCCTTGCCCTGGCCCCTGTTGGAAACAAGCTCCCCCTCCGGGCTAGCCAGGCTTCTGGTCCCCTCTAGCCGCGCAGTCCCTTTTATTTGCCCAGGGCCTGGGAAAAACCTGGGGTGGGGAGCCAAATCGGCTTTTGGCCCGTCCCTCCCTCCCCCTTGGGCGGCGATTTTATTTCCTCTGCTCCTCGGTGGAATTTGCCGTCCTCCTCCTCCTCCTCCTCCTTGGCCTCTCTCCCGGCTCCTTTCCCCCAGCTGCTGCTCGCGCTCTGCAGACGGCTGAATTTACTGCTGGCTTCAGGTGGGGCCGCTGGCTGGCTGCCAACCGGCTGTCTGTGCTTGGCTCCTTCTCCCCCCCCCCACAATCTCTCTTTAACAAGAGCTCATAACTCTGGCCTCTGACGCCCCCCCCATGACAAATGGGAGACGCTGCTGCAGCCAGGGCCTTGGGTAGGTGGGGGGGTATACCTTGGCACGCTGCCGGCTCCTTTCCTTCCCCCCCTCCTCTTGGGGCCTGGACTGCGCCTCCCCTCGGATTAAGGCCCCCCCCATTCTGCCCCCTACGCTCCTTTGATTATCGCCTCACACCTAGTCCCATTGCATGCTGTATTGCCAACATGGAAAGGTTCACCGGAGGAGCGACTTGGTGGTGGTGGTGGGGGGCCTTGTTTGCTGGAGCGACTTGGTGGTGGTGGTGGGGGGCCCTGGCTTGCGTTTGTAAATTTCCCCTCCCCCCCCCACTTTGGTGTTTTTAATTTTTGCTTTCCTCCCTCGAGAGGTTCTGGAGACCTAAACCTCCCCCCTTTTGAGCCAGCCGCCCATCCTTCCAAACCTAAGTAAGCTTAATAGTAATAATAATTATTATTAATAATAATAGTGCACGGCACTTATATAGCTATTAAGCACTTGGCGTTTTACGTTATTTGTTTTACCCAGTGTTCTTAACGCGACTTTTCTTTCAAACTGGAAGCCAACTGCTTAATCGATACAAACCTTGCTGAGAAGGGTTCTTGGGGTGGGGAAAGTGGTCTCGGGGTAGGACAGAAAGGTGTCCCCCTGATGTGTCATCTCCCGTTGGCCTTGCAGTTGGCACCAGTGTTCCCTCTAAGCTGAGTTTGCGTGAGCTAGCTCACAATTTTTTAGCCTCTGGATCACACATTTTTGTCTCCACTCAGGAAGGACGGCTCCAGAGCAAACTAATTGATGCAGGAGTCAAATCGCTTGCTCACAACTTTAATGCCAGTAGCTCACAAAGTAGAGTTTTTGCTCACAAGACTCCACAGCTTAGAGGGAACATTGGTTGGCACCTGGGAGTCCAGCGGGAGTTGGGTTAGGGTTGATGACTCCAGACTGGGGTTTGTGGAGGGGAGGGGACTTTAATGGAGAATGTTGTCATATACTCCACCCTCCAAAGCAGCCGTCTTCTCTGGGAGAACCGAGCGCTATAGTCATTCTCTGTAATTCTGGGGGACCTCTAGGCCTCACCTGGAGATTGGCAACCCAAAGCTGGATCCAGGCACAATGGAACCATTTATGTCCTTACAACAGCCCTGTAAGGCGGAGCTGCCTTTTAGGTGGAGCGTGAGAGAGAATGGTTTGCCCCACATCATCTGGCTCGGCTCTAGCAGTGTTGAGAGTTAAATTGAGAGTTAAATTTCCTGGACTCCGGCTTACTCTCTTCAGTGGGAGAATATATTGTGGCTGCTCAGGAGTAAGGGAAGAACAGGCTGCACATGTTTACTGGCTCTTCAGGGCTTGCTTTAGCCAAGTAAGAGTTTGTCTGGCCAGCTGTCTGGAATGTAACATTTTTGGTGGTGGTTTACCTGGATGAATGCTTCTACATGCAAGGAATTCCCTGAACACAGAGAGCTAGTAGAGAGCTAGGTTGGAATACCTCACCCTCTTCACCCTGTATGTCTATGTTTCTATGTGCAGGGTTGTTGTTTTTTTAAATGGAGATTCATCCTGTTGTGAAAGCCCCCATCAAAAGCAGTCTTATCCCAGCGTAAGTTGATTGACTGAGTTCAGCTTCTGTTTGGATTTGCAAAAGATTGAAAATAAGTGCAGGGTAGAAAACTGGCCAGAGATGGAAGGTGTGGTTTGTGTGTGTGTGTTTGAGAGAGAGAGATGTCAGCAGCGCTATTTTAGCTGCATTTTAAAAAAGGCAAATTCAGACAAAGAATACAGAGAAGATTAAAACCAGAATCTTCCTGATAATGCTGCTCTATCAATCTATGGTGTGTCTTATTTATTTCATTCGACTTGTATCCCGCCCTACCTACCCTGCAAACGGGCTCATCTTTTTTTTAAAAAAGAAGTCTGCCAAGAGTCAGGCGTGAGATGGCCACATGCTGTTCGCTGTTGGTGCAGCTGTAAAGTTGCCAGCTAAAAAAGGCAAATTCAGACAAAGAATACAAAGAATACCAGAATCTTCCTGATGCTGCTGCTCTATCAATCTATGGTGCGTCTTATTTATTTCATTCAACTTGTATCCAGCCCTACCTACCCTGCAAACGGGCTCATCTTTTTTAAAAAAGGAAGTCTGCCAAGAGTCAGGAGTGAGATGGCCACATGCTGTTTGCTGTTGGTGCAGCTGTAAAGTTGCCAGTTCCTAATCTTTGGAACCCCTGCCTCCCCCATGGATCACAATGTCAGCCCCTTCGGCAGGGGCCTTCTGGCTGGCGACAGCAAAGTACCATTTTGGAGCCC
>NW_015173714.1:361891-368881 GCF_001447785.1 Gekko japonicus | reverse complement strand
TTTGGGCCCCCCCCCCCCCCCCGCTTTTAACTGTGGCTTGTGATAACGCGAAAAGGCGTTTTATTTTCCGTCTTCTGTAAACTTCTCCAGGTGGTCAGCCGTGTTGCTCTGAAGCACTGGACTCTAAATTTGTAAATCGATCATTTGTGATTTTTCTACTCCTTACTGGGTGTTAATTGGGAGCCCCTTGCAGCAATTATGAAATGGGAAATGTGGCTTATAAATACCTCAAGCAGGTTAAAAAAAAAAAAGGTGGGTTAATGCACCCCGGGGGACTGGAACGGCCCATCCTTCACAGTTTTCAGTGGCAGTGGTTTTAACGGTAGCTTTTGGAAAAGGAGGATCGCCTCTGCCGGCTTGTGTGTGTATGTGTGTGTGTGTGTTTCCTTCTCTCTCTCCCCCTCACACACAGGAAAGGAAAGGAGATTGGGGAGGGGAAGCCAGTGAGCCAGGCCTGATCATTTTTCATACCGCGAGCGTTAAAGTGCCACTAAATTGAACATTAACGAGGCCGAGTGAATCGGAGGCCTCGCTTCCCCCAGGAGCTGAGCTGCCCATCAGTGCATTAGAAAGGAGAATCCATTACCGCAGGCCCCAGGAGAGAATTAAATCTTTCCCAGAAACTACCTGCCGCCAATTCCGTGCACGCAGTTTGCCCCTCCCTGCCTTTCCCCCCTTCTCTCTCTCTCTCTCTCTCTGTCTCTCCCCCACCCCCTTTTCCCCCCCCCCCCCCAATCCTTTGGTTTCCGTGCAAAATGCTTAATTTCCAAAACTGGAACAGAACCGGATGCTTTCAAATGCATGGTTGGAATACAAACCACAACAGGCACACCTTGAATTCTGGCACTTTGATTGAAATTAGGCAATCTAGCTCTTAAAAAACAACAACAACAATCGCTCTTCTCCAAGGAGCTCTGGGAGTGGGTGTGGCTTTCCCTTCCCCATGTATCCTCACAACAGTCCTGCGCGGTGGGTTAGAGGGAGTGACTGGCCCATGGTCTTCCAGAGAGATTCGGTGTTGTGTGTCTAATAGCCTAACCTGGCCAGTTCCCCTGCGGCAGGAAAGCTTAGCCCCTACTGGCGATGGGACTTTGTGTATGCTCAGAGATCATTTGTTATCCAGTGCTGGCATTGTATCTCTTCTTAAAGGGGCCTGCCAAAGTTTAGGGATGGTCATATGGGGAGGGTGGTTAAAGGAACAGGCAGGGGGTTACGAAAGCTGCAAGAAAATGTCACACACACACACACACACCCATATCCACATGTCATGCCCTCTGTTGGCAGGTGAATTAGGTGTTGGAAAAACAGATCGGAGACACGAATGTTCTTAGCTGTTAGGTTAGTGCACGGGAGTCCTGAATTCAAATTCCCACTTTGCCGCGAAACTTGCTTGAGTTGCTTAGAGCCGGTTCTTCTCTCTCAGCCTAACCTGCCTTATAGGGTTGTTGTGGGGACAAAAGGGGGGGGAGGGAGGACCATGAGGTCTTGGGAGGGGGAATAAAAAGGTAACCGACTGAATGGATTGGGGGCGTTTTTCTGTTACGCCTTGGAGTAATCCACCCTGCCTGGCTGTGGCCCTCCATGGCGGAGGGCGGCCCCTCTTCTCCACCTCTGCTTGGGGGGCTAGGACCTCCCGCATCTCGTGTGAGCCCCGTGCTCTCTCTGCAAGGCCGTATCTCAGGGTTTGTGCTGGTTTTCCCCCCCCCCCCCCCCCGGTCTTTCCCCCTCCCCCTGCAGACGGAGATCGCCAAGCGGCTCAACGTCATCTGCGCACAGCTCATCCCCTTCCTGTCCCAAGAGGTGGGTGTCACCATGCTCTGCCTGCCCCTTAATCCACGAGGGGCTGTTGGTGTAGCTGTGTCATCCCCGCCCCCACCGACTTAAGCATGCAGGGAAATTTGGTAGAACCCTGTAGGGCCTGGAATGTTTGTGCGGCTGACAAAATGGCCCTTCTGGTGGTTGGAGTGTTTAGTGGGAGGGGAAGGGGGCTCTGCGGTGTGTTAGAAGAGAGCAGCGACCCCCTTGGGGTGTGGGTGAGGTCTGTTGGCGACCCCTGGAGAGTACAGGAATGCTTGCCTCGCCCCGCCTCCCCTTTTGGGTGGCCGTGGAGGAATGAGCCCGCTGACGTGGACCCACCAAGCTGCCTTATTACTCAATCGGACCCTCGGTCCATCGAAGTCAGCCTTGTCTATTCTGACCGGCAAGCGGCTCCCCAAGGTCCCAGGCAGCGGTCTGTCCCATCACCGACTGCCTAGTGTTTTTTTTACTTGGAGATGCCGGGGATTGAACCTGGGACCTTCTTCGTGCCACGCAGATGCTCTACCCACGGAGCCACGGTCCCTCCCTTTTTGTTTGTGTGGTTTCATGGAGCCTGCTGCTGTCGGTTGCACTACGTCGCATCCGAATGTTAGAATTCAGATTCGACTGTAGATGTTTTCTGCATCTTCAGTCTGGTGGTTGAGAGGAGCCCCGGAGACCTCTCTCTCTGCCTCCAGGAGACTGGAGGAAGAAGAAGACAGGGGCCCAGAGTAGAGATGTGAAGGCCCGGAAAAAAAACGGAAAAATTCGGGGGAAAACTTTTCCCCCCGTTTTTTTCCTGAAGCCTTTTTTGTTTTTTTCCAAAAAATTGGAAAAATTGAAAAAAGAAAAAAAATTGATTATGGAACGTTTTATTTTAACATGATGAATAAAATATTTTGACAAGGTGTTCAAATATTTTCCAAATCATTTCTAAAAATATATATATATGGTATCAGATTGATCTAATTTCTGTGCACTGAGGACAAGCAAGTCCTAGGTTACAAACTGAACTCTCCAATGCAAGAACAAGATGCATTTCTTCCTTTAGGAGGTGCGATTGTCAGAAGAAAATAAAAAAGGTTTCAGTTTTGTTTTTGCATGTGGGTGGGTATTCTGTTTGAAATAATTGTTTGGATACACTATATTTTTAATATGCTAATTGTGATAATTTCATGCCAAGTAAAAATGTCCATAGTCATATTTTATGTTCCTAAAGTAACAGAATGACTTTCAATCTAGAAAAGACAAAAGAAATGCTAATGTAGCATTTTTTCAATTTTTCCAAAAATGTCCGTTTCCCCCCGAAAAAAACCCGGGTTTTTTTTCCGAGCTTCAAAATTTCTGGAAATTTTACATCTCTAGCCCAGAGTAAACAGCTTTGTTTCCTGTGGGGTTGAGGATAAGGGTGCTTCAGCTAGAGGAAAAGTGGGGTTTGAAGAGGCCTGGGGGGGGGGCGGGTTGGAGGGATTGAGAAGAGAGCAGGCCTTTGGGAATGGGGGTAAGGAGATTGCCTAGGGCGCTGCTGATAAGGGGTGTTGCGTCCCTCCGGGGGTGGTCAGTCCTGAGGTCCCCGTGCTGCGGGAGGGGCCAGGAAGACGGGGGCGGTGTTCATCTCTCTGCTAACTTGAGTGTTGTTGTCCTCGTCTTCTTTTAACCTCTTGCAGCATCAACAGCAGGTGGTTCAAGCCGTGGAACGTGCCAAGCAGGTGACTATGGCAGAACTGAACGTGGCGATTGGGGTATGTGGACCCCTCCCCTCCTCCCGAATCCCGTGCTGTCGGTGGATCCTCTTAGTCACCCTTTGTGATTGGGGGGGTGTGGTGGGGTGATGGCAGGTGGGGTCCTCTCTGTGTTCTCCTGGTCCTGAAATCTAGGCCTGGTCTGTGCTTGATGCGCCGAGCTCCGTAGCTCACCAGCTTCGGTTTGGGGGAGCCCGTCCTGCCCGTTGACATCTTGATTCTTCTACGAATCCCCTCCGAACTCTTGGCTGCGGCTGAGGGGTGGGATCCCAGGCAGCTCGCAGAGCAGATGCGGGAAACCCACGCTTGGCTTAGGACTTGCAGCCAGAGACTTGACTAACTGAGCGAGAGAGCTGCTGAATATATCCAACTGTCCATTATTTAAGGGTTGCTACTCCTCGGGCCTTGCGTGGGCCAAATTTCCACAGTCTAAGTCATGCTTAAGTGCCTTAATCAATGGGAGGCAGTTTCAGAAGGTAGCCGCCGTTGGTGTGCAGTTAGAAGAGCTGGGTTCGAGTCCAGCAGCGCCTTAGACACCCCACACGTTTTTCAGGGTATGAGTTTTCGTAAGTGAGAGCTCCCTTTGTCATATACTAATAGGAACACGGTCCCTGTCTGATCCAAGGAGCTTTGATTCTTGAAAGCTCTTCATCCCCGGAATCTTGTTCTTCTCTAAGGACTCGAATTCACTGGGGGTGTACGTCATGCCTGTCCCTCCCACTGTCCTTCAGGAGGGAACAGTAGATGTCCCATTTTTTTCTGACTGGATATTTGTTGTGTCCTGGCACTTGGGGCGTCCACCTGTTCCCCGTTTCCGGAGCCCTGCGGAATCACGGCTTTGGGGGAGACGCAGGCCGCCTGATCTCGTCTCTCTGTTTTCAAGGCCCTTCCCCAGACGTCTCTGAAAAGCCCAGCGTGGCTAAAGTTGGAAGCTGAGGAAGGAAGGAAATGGGTGTATTGCTGGTGGTGTCCGTAACCGCACCACGGTCAGTGTGCGGATTAGGAGAGCCTCGACTGGGAGGGATGTGACTGGAATGGCAGCGGGTAATTGGATTTGGTGCGGTGAGCCGGGGAGCGGGAGGGGGGTAGGGGGCCGGAGATCCACAGGGCACCATTGAGAACAAAACAGGCTGCAGCTGGTTGGACCGAGGGGAATTCAGCATTATTCACGCAGAATGGGATATTCTCTGCCCCACTTCCGGCCAATCCTGCTGCCGTTTCTTTTCCCACTAAGAATGACCCACAGATTCAAGCAGGTTCATAAGGATGAATCAGATGGGCCTTGTCGCCTTCTTCAGGAGCCCTTTCCCGTACAGAGGAATAAAAATGTCCCGTGCCTCTTCGGGGAGACGCACAGGCTCAACCTTTGGTGGCTCAACCTTTGGTGAGCCTCCAATGGCTGGGGGACGATTCCCATACTTAAAGGCTGGCTTCTGCTGTGGAGGGATTCTCTGAGCTGTGCAGAGCCCAGACCTTTTTTTGGCTTTTTAGGTGATGCATTCGAGTGATTCTTGGTGACCAAATCACGCTTATCCCCAAGCTGAGGGGAAGGACCCTGGTGCTGTGAGATCACTGTCAGTGTACCAGCTGAAAGGAACTAGTGGGATAGTCAAAGATTTCTCTGAACCCAAAGTATGCGCCTACTGAGCAATGCTCCCTCTAAGGTGCGGAGTCTTGTGAGCAAAAATTCTACTTTGTGAGCTACTGGCATTAAAGCTGTGAGCAAGCAATTTGGCTCCTGCATAAATTAGTTTGCTCTGGAGCCCTCCTTCCTGAGCCGAGACAAAAATGTGTGAGCCAGAGGCTAAAAAACTGTGAGCTAGCTCACACTAATTCAGCTTAGAGGGAACACTGCTACTGAGGAGGCTGTCTGTTGCATCTCTGCATGAGTCACTTGTCTGGGCCTGCTTTATTTTCTTCCCATTTTGAGGCATCCCCTGAAGGGGGAGTCATGTAGAAACACTAAGGCGGCTTCTTTCCTGAGGGTGGGTTGAACCTTTGAAAACAGGTGATAGGCGTCAAGTGTGCCTCCAAATGTAATGCAGGAGAAAGTGGCATCATGAGTCAGAAGTTCGGGAAACACTGTCTTGAGGACTAGAAACTTGACTTTTTGGGGGAGGGGGCATGGAAAGCTCTTATGTCTGCTGACGTCTGCACCCAACTCCAAATCCCAAGCCCTTCTGCAAAGGTGTGCTCAGACAGAAGCTCGCCCCTGGACCGGTAAGTCCTTTTGTAACTCTGGTTCTCCCAAATTTAATTACTGGGGGGGGGGGAGCAGTTGGAGGAAGGTGACTTTGAAGTGCTAAAAAGACGAAAGGGAGGGGTGTGTGTGCCTACGTTTGCCAGTTGTCAGGAATGAGGGTGTCGAGTGTGGAGGCAGAATACAATCCAGGCAGGGGTGTGGGATTGGGTTAACCAATGAGGAGAAGCAATTGGCTTCTGTTCCTGAAAGCTTTTTGAGTACCAACGGTGATATTTAATTTAAAAGGCCAGGGAAGGGAAAGCTGACCCACTTTCTGGGGCTCTGTCAAAACCCATGTACTTAAAAATACGGGGAGGGGGAGGAGTGGGAAAGCGGAATCAGCCCACCCTTCGAGGCAGGAGGATTTCTCGGATCAGATTCTGGCTCTTCTCCCAGTTCTGGGTCTGCAACCTGCCCAGTCTGTTCTCCAAAATCAGAAAGGGTAGGTGTGCGATATTTGCCTAGGTATTGGAGGGGGGGGGCGCTACCTGTCTGTCCTGGAGTGGGGGGGTGCCCCTCCTCACAAGACCCCCACGCTGGGAGGTGGGAAGACCGAGCCCATCTCTGGGATCACACAAAACACAGAGTCCCTTCACAAATTGTCTGGCACAGCCCTTTCGATACGTGCAGTAGCACAAATTTAATTTTGTATTCTGCAAGTGGTGTTGCACATTCCTGGCTGCTCCTGGAAATTGCGCCCACGCAGCCCGAACTGCCAGGCGGATGCAAATGGGAGCCAGGGCACCGGATCAGCGCAGTGCCCACCACTCAGCTCCTTTTTTTGCTCTCTGAATGGCTTTGTTTTCCATCCGGCGGTGGGGTTCCTAACCTCCTTCCTGGCCCAGCTGAGTTATAACCAGCATTCAGCTGTCAGGTAATAGGGGAGCTTTGTGTCTGCTCCAGAGTTTGGATCTCTAGGTCTTTGGCAACGTGCCCCTTAGAGTAAGAAAGCGCCTATATCCTTTGGTCATTTATGTCTTTAAAGTGTGCCCCAACATTACCGGTCCTTGCTCACCGGGGGGCATTTTATCCGGATACTTCCTCAGACCAGAGCCGACCCAAAACCACGGGTGGTGGTGGTGGTGGAATGGCAGCTCCTAATTGAAAGCCTGGTGGAAGAGCTCCGTCTTGCAGGCCCTGCAGAACTGCAAAAGGTCCCTCAGGGCCCTGATCTCTTCCGGGAGCTCATTCCACCAGTGTGGAGCCGCC
>NW_015173714.1:340024-359983 GCF_001447785.1 Gekko japonicus | reverse complement strand
GGGGAACTTACCTCCTCCTGCTGCTTCCTCCTCTTCCTCATAGGTGTGGAGCTCCCCCTCTCCCGCGAGTATCGCGGGTCCCCCCCTTGTGTTTATCTAATTCCCCCTTGAAGCCGTCCGTGCTTGTAGCCGCCGCCACCTCCTGTGGCAGTGAATTCCATGTGTTCATCACTCTTTGGGTGAAGCAGGACTTCCTTTTATCTGTTCTGACCCGACCGCTCAGCAAGTCTGTTCTAACGTGTGACACACACCCTTCTTCTTAGGGATGTGGTTTTGAAATGGTCTCTCCTGCCTTTTTTGACTCTCAGCCGCACTGTCACTGGAGTCTGGCATATTTCCTTCCCGTTGTGCAACCCGACCGCTCAGCAAGTCTGTTCTAACGTGTGACACACACCCTTCTTCTTAGGGATGTGGTTTTGAAATGGTCTCTCCTGCCTTTTTTGACTCTCAGCCGCACTGTCACTGGAGTCTGGCATATTTCCTTCCCGTTGTGCCAGGGATTCTCCTTCTGTTTGCCAGCAGCCGTGCCCAGCTCTTCCGGGTGGGGCCTTCCCCTCTGGCTGATCCCTCCCGGTCTTGAGTGCAGCTTAGCTTCTTCCTACAGCTCCTGGGAACCGGTTTTCTGTTCCCGCTCAGGTCTTTTTCTCTCCGCAGTGTCTTCGTTTCCCAAGAAAATCTTGCCTCGTAACAGGCCAAGAACAATCCCCCGCCAGAGCGCCCAGACTGTGGGTGTGTAAGGCTTCCTAGAACGATGGGCTACCCCATTCATAAGAAAGATAAATTACGGAGGGTTTAAAAAAAAAAAAAGAATATAAGAATGCTGTTTTCCTTCCCTCCAGCAATAATGGGAGTTGGTGATATGCTAGGTCTTTGGGCGAAAAAAATATTTTTTTGTGGGGGCGTGGTGCGGGGGGGGGGGGGGGGAATCTGCGTTCCCCGAGTCTTGGTGCTGATATAATTTGTGCTCTGTACGAAGGGGCTCGAAATATGCATAATACATAGAAGCACAATGCACAGCAATAATAAACAGGGCCCCAACGGCAACCAACAGAGCCCCCTCCCGGTCTCCCACTTCTGTTCGAAGCCTCGTACCTACAAAAAACATTAGCGCTGGCCAAGTGATCCCGCGTGGGCCAGAAGTGCACTATTGATTGAGCGCGTCTGACCCCAGAATGTGCACCTGGAAGCGTTTAAGCTTGGTTGGGCTGATGCAGTTATAGATTTTGCGTCTGCTCTCGGAGGGCGGCAGCGTCTCAGCTGGCCCACCACACTGGATTGCTCTGCTCAGGAATCGCCTCGGCACGCATTTGCCAAGGAGAGCTTGCAGCCGTGAAGTCTCATAAAGACGCCTTGTCCAGCGGCCGACCCGTTGTTTCTTCCAGGAGGAGGACTCTCGGAAATATTTTATTTTTGAACTAAGATTTGAAGTGTCCCTTGTTAGACATGCTCCTTAATGGTCCCGGGAATCTGGATTTCGGAAATATTCTCTGAAAAATCTTCCTTGCAGATCCTGTGAATTGGCCTGTCTTTTAAGCTGTCGCTTTCCGTTTCCAAAACTGCTGGTCTCTGAAGACTCTGCGGCCCTTCATAGCTATTTGGGCTTGGGTATAATGCAAACGGAAGTCTCACCAGTTCATGGCTGACGTGCGGGGTCTGCTGAACGCTTTGATAATGACCAGTTTTTCTGTAATTTTTAAGGGAAGCTTGATGCAGCTGTGAGAAACACTGGTGGAACCGAAGTACAGTCTGCAATCGTTCCAACTCCAAAAAACCCATTTTCTTTGTTTTTTGCTGGCTGTGAGAAGCTATGCTGTCTAGTTCAGAGTGCCCCCCCCCAAACGTTGACCTTTCTTGGCACCTACCAAAGTGGGTGGGGCTAGATGGGGCTCCTCCCCCACAGGGTTTCAGATTGGCCCTTGGAGATCAGATTGGCTAGGGAGATTAAACTAACATTGTTTGGGGGGCAGCTCCCCTGCAGTGTTGGTTTTATTCTTCCTCACCCCTTTCCCCCAGTTTCACACCTTTTCCCCACACTTAGCCAGTTTGGTGTAGTGGTGAGGAGTGTCGGAGTCTAATCTGGAGAACCGGGTCTGATACCCCAACTCCTCCTCCACGTGAAGCCAGTTGGGTCACTTTGGATCGGTCGCAGTTCTCTCAGAACTCTCTCAGTCCCCCTACCTCACAGGGTTTCAGTTGTGGGGAGAGGAAGGGAAGGTGACTGTAAGCCGCTATGAGACTCCTTCAGGTAGTAAAGAGCAGGGTGTAAAAACCAACTCTTCTTCTTCAGCATATTTTTTAATTACCCTCTTTTCCCTTCCCCTTGGGCGTCCTCTGTGCTTGGCTCTACCTCCCGTGGCAGCCATTTTGTGCTTGGCTCTACCTCCCGTGGCAGCCATTTTGTGCTTGGCTCTACCTCCCGTGGCAGCCATTTTGTGCTTGGCTCTACCTCCTGTGGCAGCCATTTTGTGCTCGGCTCTACCTCCCGTGGCAGCCATTTTGTGCTCGGCTCTACCTCCCGTGGCAGCCATTTTGTGGTTGCACCCACTGCCCTGGGGTAGAATTCTGAAGGTGCCCACCGGCTCGAAAAGGTTGGGGACCCCTTGTCTAGTTTGTTGATTTCAGGTTCTTGATTCTCCTGGTGTCCCAAGCAAACTGAATAATACGTCCCCCCCCCTTGTGCCTCTGAGCGCTGGGCTCTCGGTGTCCCAAGCAAACTGAATAATACGTCCCGTCCCCCCTTTGTGCATCTGAGCGCTGGGCTCTCAGACTCTTGGTGTGATCTCAGAACTGCTTGTGCCTCTGCCCTCCCCCTTATTTTTCTCACCAGCACCAGCTTCAGGCCCAGCACCTCTCCCATCATGCACCCCCCATCCCGCTGACCCCTCACCCCTCCAGCGTGCAGTCGGCAAGCCTGGCGACCATCGGCAGCGCTTCTGGGCTCTTGGCGCTCTCCGGGGCCCTGGGGGCTCAGGCCCAGCTTGTCCCAAAGGACGATCGAGGACTTCATGATCCTGAGCACAGAGGTACGGGGTGGATGCTGGCAGCAGTGTGATATGGGAGCGCCTGTCCGAAGAACCAGGGGATAAAAGCGGGTCAGTGATACCACACAGCTATAGCAGAGCTCCCATCTTCACCTGGTCAAGCCTGTAAATTCAGCACGAGGCACACTTCCGTAGGAAGGGAGTTCCAGAGCTCAGGCGCCACCACTAAAAAGACCCTAGCTCTAGGGCCCGCCCGCCAAGACTGGCGCCAAATGCCCAGGCTTCACCTGCAGGCGTGTTCTTCTTGGCTGAATTCAGCAAGACAACTTCTTGGCTGATTTTAAGGGATTTGGACTAGGAGACTGCCTGGGTTCAGATCCCCATTCCGCCATGGAAGCCCACTTGAGTGGCTCTGGGCCAGTCAGCCTGGCCTACCTCACAGGGCTGTTGTAAGGATAAAATGGAGGAGAGGAGCACGATGGGGTGCCCGTTGGTGATAAAGACGGTGGGTAAGCAACATAAATCAGCATTGACCCAGTTTTAGAATTGATTGCATTTTTCTCTCTCTTTCTTCGGTGGCCTTTTTTATCCTTGTTTTTACTGTTTTTAAAAGAATCCTTAGTGTCGGAAGCAGGTGCTTACAGGAGACAGTGGGGGCATGGATCTTTTCAATAAAATGCCTTTAGCAAGCCAATGGGGAAGTGATGGGTGTGTGTGTGTGGACTGGGGAGTTTCAGTCACCCAGGCAAGCCAAACTGAGTGTCCCAGCTGAGACCTGGGCAAGAGCATAAGGTCGTGAAGGTCTCATGAAGTCTAATTGTTACAGTCTGTCAGGGGTCCAACAGGAGCATCCCCAGTACATTAAATGACCCCTAGAATAACCCCTAGAAGTGAAACATGTGTCCTTTTGATTATCCCCAGCATCTGGCATTTGGTGGTAGAGTGCCTCTGTCCATGGAGGTTCAGTTTAGCTTTTCTAGGTCCTCAGAGAGCAAGTTGGCAGCTTCCATACTGAGATTTGTGATTTTGGTAAGCTGTAGATAGTGGTTTTAAGCAGGGCTTTTTTAATTTTTGTTTTGGAAAAAGAGGTGCCTGAAGTCTCAAGAGGGAAATGAAGTTTTCAGTCTGTATATTGAAAACTCATGAACTAAAAACAATTTTGTCAAAGAGGTTCCTGAACTCTGTTCCGGCGCGTTCCCCCAGAACCCCCCCCCCCGGTTTTAAGCAATTACGGGCAATGTTCCCTCTAAGCTGTGGAGTCCTGTGAGCAAAAATTCTACCTTGTGAAGCTACTGGCATTAAAAGTTGTGAGCTAGCCACTTGGCTACTGTATGCATTAGTTTGCTTTGGAGCCATCCTTCCAGAGCTAAGACAAAAATGTGTGAGCTGGAGGCTAAAAAACTGTGAGCTAGCTCACACTAACTCAGCTTAGAGGGAACACTGATTACGGGGATAGGAGATGGACTTGGGAGTGTTAGGATTAGGGGAAGGGGGGTGCAAGGGGCAGGGGAAATGAGGATGGGGGGGTGGCCTGCTTCCTTGATTTTCGCTTTCACAACGGTGGGCAAGGCTGTGTTCGGATTGTGTTGCTGGGCTACTGACGTTTATCACTTCTCAGCCCCTCTTCCTTTCCCCTTTGATACGTGGTTTATATGTGGTCCTTTAAGTCTAAGCTTTTTGGGTGGGTGGGTGGCTCTGGAATTCTCGAAAATTAGAGTTTTACTTTTAAGGTGCCTCAAAGACCAGAATGTAGAGACGTAAATCTTGCAGATGTGTGCTAATACTCCCCCCCACACACACACACACACAGAGTGTTATCTTGGGAGGGAAAGTATCATCTGAAAAAATACTGTCTGTGCAAGATGAATGTTACGGAAATGAACCCATCAAATCCATTTTTGCTAAGGGGCAATTTAAAAGGGAAAAAAAACCCTCAGTCTTTCAGTTTGTTCTGACCCAGTGTAGTATAGTGCTTAGAGGAGGACCCGGGTTTGAATCCCTACTCAGCTTTGAAGCTCACTGGGTGACTGTGTGCCAGTCGCCCTCTCTCAGCCTGCTATACCTTGCAGGGCTGTTGAGAAAGAACATGGAGGAAGGGAGAACCACTTATGGAAGCACGCCAGGATAGAAAAATGTACTTTTGTGGTCATGTGGGACAAAATATTCGAAACATCCATCAAATAGAAGCGCAGTCTGGTAGATATAGTCTCTGGCGCTGTAAACCTACATTAATACCTTGACTGGTCCCCAGTGTGCCTGTTTATGGCTAAAAGGGGAAAAAAACGTTTAGCAAACATCTCTGTTTAGTCACCTGGAGGGAATCTCCTCTCACCATAGGTGACCAGGCTGTATTCAAGCCTCATAATTTGTCAGTGGGAAAGGGGGAGCAGAGAAGTAACAGATCCTGCACTTAGCTCTGCCAGGGTGCTATCAAACAAACAGCGGCAATGCACCTTAGTTTTTTTGGGTTTTTTCTAAAATTTTAATTGCAGCTTAGCAATAAAGGCTATTCTAACCCATTTAGTAATAGCGAAGGGGAGGGATGAAAGCCCCCCCCCCCGCATGCACAGACAATGTCTTGTTTGCAATTTCAAATGAAATGGGAAGCGTGTGGTTTGTGTGTCCTGCGTGTTGCTAAATTCTCATCCTTTCTTGTCATTCCCCCCCCTCCTCGCACTGTTGCTGATCGGTGTTGCTATGGCGACAGAGAGAGACCCGGGTCCCGTAAGTCTCTGTTTTCCTTTCCGTTTCTTGCTCCCCCACCCCCATTTTCCAGTTGTTTGGGCTTCTTCCCCCTTCCTTGGCCAAGAGAAAGCATTGGCCAAAAGGAGGAGGAGGAGGGGTGCGGAAAGGGCTGGCTGGATGTGCGCTTGTGTGTGCGCGCGCACGCGCGCGCATTCTTAAAGCTGCTTTTGTGTGTATTTGGAGCAGGGGGGGGACCTACTCAGCAATGGGGTGGGGAGCATCTGTCCCACTGGTTGTCAGGCAAGCTAAGAGAACTATAGCCCACTGTTCCCCACTTGGGTGTGGGGTGTTCAAGGATGGGGGGGGAGGTCATGTGCACCCTCCCATTATGTTTTGGCGGGCATGATCCTGAGAGAGCCGTGTGCATGAGCATCAGGCTTTTGAGGAAGGAGTCCGGCATTCGAAGCGTCTTTGATTTGGGGCCAGCTCTTCATCCGGTCTACCTTGCAGGGTTCTTAAGAGGATGAGATGAGATGAAGCCACCCTATGTATGTCTCCCTTAGGTTTTTGGAGGAGCAGGGGGGATGGAATAGGGGTGACTGTTCCCCATCTCCAGTTCAGTTGGTTAGCAGCCTTCCTTCTCCCCATGCCCCGTTCTAAAGGACATTTTTATACAGTCAGAAGCGTTGCATGATAAAACACAAAGTTATGGCACTTAAAAAAAAAAAGTTGCCCGTACTCAAGCAAATCTCAATGTTTCCTCCACACAAGACAAAATAAATACGTTAAAACCGGTGCGTCTAGAGACGTAGCACATCAAGCAGAAGACAAAAGCTGACATGCTAAATTTCTACATGCAGGGAATGTTAATTCCCTCCCCCCCCCCCCCCCCGTTTCTCACCATAAGCGAGAGATCCCTGGGTCTTCTGCTTACTATGATGTTTCATGTCTGAGCACAAAATCTGTTACAAGCAATGTTTCCTCTAAGATGTGGAGTCTTGTGAGCAAAAATTCTACCTTGTGAGCGACGGGCATTAAAGTTGTGAGCGAGCGATTTGCCTGCTGCATAAATTAGTTTGCTCTGGAGCCCTCCTTCCTGAGTGAAGACAAAAAAGTGTGAGCCAGAGGCTAAAAAACTGTGTGCTAGCTCACACCAACTCAGCTTAGAGGGAACTCTGGTTACAAGTAGCCAAAATGTCCGGTCTCTCTTGGTTCGTGCGCTAGCATGAAGTTGAGTAGGGAATGCCCTGTCAAATGCTGTCAGGGGCAGGTGATAAGTTGAGCACAGGCCCATAGCTACAGTGGGACATCTCTGGGCCAGGTCCCCCGACTTGCTGACAAGGCTCCCTGACTACTTCCCAGCCAGCCCAGGGAGTCACAACCTCCTCTCCTGGATTAAATTGATTAAGCAGTGCCCCCTAAGATATTTAAATGCCCCTTGACTTTAAAAAATCCTGGCTACAGGGTTTTTTGAGCAGCATTTCCATTGGCTAACATGTTGGGGGGTGGGGTGGGGGGTGGGCATCTGGCCAGATCTCAGCTTTCAATGCCAGCCCTAGAGCACTTCTGAGCATGAACAGAGAGCAGTCTGCAAGATGTGAATTGCAGCTCATGCTCTGGCTTAAGAGCTGGGGGGGGGGCACTACCTGACTGGAGCCCCAGAACCTCTTTTTTAAGGGTCCTGAAGTGTGAAAGTTGTACTCTGTTGATGCCCAAAGGCACCGTCAAGCTTTCAATACCCTCTTCTGCCTGTAGTCTTGTGTTTACGGTGAGGAAGAACGTGATTGTGAATCGTCGGTTGGGGGGGATAGAGACATATCTTTCTAGGGGCCCCCTCCAATGTTCCCTCTAAGCTGTGGAGTCTTGTGAGAAAAAATTCTACTTTGTGAGCTACTGGCATTAAAGTTGGGAGCAAGTGATTTGGCTACTGCATAAATTACTTTGCTCTGGAGCCATCCTTCCTGAGCTAAGACAAAAATGTGTGAGCCGGTGGCTAAAAAACCGTGAGCTAGCTCACACTAACTCAGCTTAGAGGGAACACTGGCCCCCTCTCTAAAAAGTGATCTGTGTGGTGGTGGCGGGGGGGGGTGGTTGAGAAGTTTACCTGCTGTCACTGATGTGTTTCCTTTCAATGGGGGGTGGGTCTCCTCTTTGCCCCTCTCCCTTCTCCAGAGTTCGTTAGCCCTGTCCAACGGAGAAAGGATGCGGGCCATTTCGGACTACCTGACCGGTGGCAAAAAGAGGAAGTCAGAGGAGAAAGATTACGGCACAGACTATGTATGTTTTCGTTGAGGGTTGGGAGGTGCCTGTGTGAGGGAAGCTACAGGGTGGGGACTGGAGGTGGGCCGTGTTCTCCGGAGGGACTTTTTAGGCCGTTTGGTCTTGCGGCACCAAAGGGGGGGTGGCGGCAAACAAGGCATGCCTCTTGAGCACATGCAGTGTGTCTCCCCCCCTTTCCCAGTGAATTAGTCTGCTGAGAACTTTCTCTTCCTTCTCACCCCGCTTTGTTCTAGCTAGAAATAGACTTCCAGTTTTAAATACTGGCGCTACAGATGTGAGAATTGCACAGTGGAGATTCCCCGCCCCCAATCTCAGGGTGGGATGTGGTGGGATATCCGTACTCTCTCCTTCCTCCCCACACTTGGTTTTTTTGGGGGGGGGCCTAGCAAGGGGCCCCCCCCCCCACCCATGCAACCTGTACCTTGCGGCCTGTTTGAAAATCTCCCACTGGTGTGGTCTGCAAGGGGGTGTGCGCACGTTCAGTTTGTGGAGTCATAAGTGGTACCGATTTGGGTTAGAAGGAGCAGCGTCCAGATCAGGTATATTTACAGGTGGACTTTGGCTCCTCCCCACCCCCCGGGTCTCTGCTTTAATTTTCTAAAACGCTGCTGAAAGCGCAAACTAAAACGAAGGGAGGGGGGATAGTTCTGGTCATGTGCTTTGCATATGCTCAGAATCCTTGCAAGGTATTTGAAGACGGGTGTGTGTGTGTGTCAGGAGAGGGAATCCTTCTGGGGTTTGAGAAGGGGGCTCCGTGAATCTGTGGAGTAATATTTGCTCTTCTTCTCCCCCCCCCCCCGCCGGCAAGTTTTCAGGGGAGCGACGGAGAGAAGAGCGACGATAACCTTGTGGTGGACGAGGTAGGAGAATGTGTGCTGCCTTCTGGCTGGGGCGTACGCGTGTCGTGCGTGATGAGGCTTAAGCATTCTTTATGGGAGTGAAGGTTCACGCCGCTTTGCCCTGCGGTGTGGGGGGGCTGGTTGATATGGAACGTATTTCCATTTTGTAGAATTTGCATTGGGAGAAGGGGAGTCAGGTAGGATTCCTCCGGCAGTGAAATATCGGTGCGCTGGGCTGTTGGAAAGGCAGAGAGACCCAAATCCTGTGATGTCCAGCCACTGCCTCTGGCTTCAAAGAGATCAGCGAGGTATTGCGCACGCCATTTCGAGCGTATCTTCACAACCCATGAAGCCTAGAAGCCTGTCTTCTTTTATGGAACTTGGGGCATAAATGCACAGCTCTGGGTGGGAGGACACTGTGGAGAGCCAGTCGTAGGCGCACCTTCTGTACCAGCAATGGATGTCAGGACTGGGATGAGAGGGGCTGTGGCTCAGTAGCAGAACATCTGCTTGGCATGCAGAAGGTCCCAGGTTCAATTCCCTGGCATCTCTAGCTAAAAGATCAGGTAGTAGGGGGATGTGAAAGATCTTAGCCTCAGACCCTGAAAAGCAGCTGCCAGTCAGAGCAGGCAATACTGACCTTGATAGAGTAATGGTTGATAAGGCAGCCTCATCTGTGATTGAGGGCAGAGAGGCCATCATTAAATCCAAGGGCCAGGGTAACGGCTTCAGTGTCTGGATCTGAATGTGAACTTGGCAGTGAAGTCTCTTTGGTTGCTATGATGATCTCACCCTCTCCCCTCCTTCACGTACGGGATTTTCCCTTCTTTCCTGCTGAGCAGACCCCGTATCTATTTTCTTCTTATCTGGTTGTCTATGGCTGTCCCACTCAGTTGCTTTATTATAGATAGGTAGAGAGAGAGTTGCTGGCCCTGCCCAGGGAATTGAGGGAAGGGACCAAATCACCTTCTTATATTCAACTGAAATGGCACAAGAGTGGCTTTTGACAGTTCAAAGTAAGCAAAAAAAAATTTTTTTAACTTAGAGGAGAAAAGGTCAGGTGGAATCGGGTAGGATGTATGAGGTAGACCAATAATAAAACTGAGGTGACTTTATAATCACACTAATTCTGGATAATTTGTTGCCAACAAGTAAGTGTTCCTGCTATTCAAAAAGGCCTTGTGAAACTTTGAGGAAAGAGGCTTTCTTTTCACTTTCTGCTTAACCACTCAAGCATTGGTTTCTGAGTTTCACTGATTCTTAAAGTCTAGAAGGGAGGAACCTACAATCAAGTTCCCCAAATCCTTCTATATACA
The DNA here is from genome assembly GCF_001447785.1 of Gekko japonicus. NCBI lineage: Eukaryota > Metazoa > Chordata > Lepidosauria > Squamata > Gekkonidae > Gekko > Gekko japonicus. The sequence continues at coordinate 349,882 of NW_015173714.1, read as the reverse complement.
CAGACCAGGGATCACTCCTCTTTTAAGAGCTATCTCCCTTTTCACTGGCAGGGATTACTTCTCTTAACTAGAAGCTCTGTCCGTTTTCGACTTGAACATGGATCCTCTCTGATCCTCTCACTCCTTTTGCCTTCTTCCCAGTCCACAGTCAGCACTTAACTGTCTTTTCTTCAACTGTCAGTTCCTGACTGTCATTTCTTAACTTCCACAGAATTCCATTGGAACAGCCTGTCTCTCAAAGGTTCTCAGATGCTGTTAGGCATTAACCCATGACAGTCCGTCACAGTCGCTTTGGGGCCGATCATGCACTTTCTCTCTCAGCCTAATCTACATCATAGGGCTATTTTGAGAACAAATCAGGTAGGATAAAACAGTGGCGGTACAATGTGCACTGCCCTGTGCTCCTTGGAGGATTGGTGTGATGGAAATTCAGTCAATCGCTCAATAACATAAAATGTCTTGAAACTAAACATATGATTCCAGGCAATTACGGGAACTTTCCCAAGTCATTAAATGGCAGGGAAAGGTCTTTGTCGGCATCTACAGGACATTAGCTAGATGCAGGTGTCCCTGGCCTTTTCGAGCCTGTGTGCACCATTGGAATTCTGACACAGGGTGCTGGGCACAGCTACAAAATGGATGCCTCGGAAGGTGGAGCCAACCACAAAATGGCTGCCACCAGACATTGCAGCCACACATACAGTGTGCAGGGAGAAGGGAATACACAAGGAAAGTGGAGTGACATAGTATAAAAGCAACATTGTAGTAGCAGCTGAAATAACATTATTTTAATCTGCCCGGCCCAATCAGAAAGCCTGTAGGGCAAGTGTCACACATGGCCCCACCTACATTCTAACAACACTTGACGGGTGTCAGAAAAGGTGTCAGCAGGTGCTGTGGCATCCACGAACACGACATTGGGGACCCCGAGCTAGTGAGTGAACCTGGAAGGAACCCTCTGCAAGCAAAGCAGGTGTTCTACTGCTGAGCTCTCCCTCTCTCTCTCTTTCTGCCAGACCCCTTGCGAATAGCAAGCCCCCCAGAGAAGCTGGCTTGTGCCAGTGATGCTCTCCTTCCCTCTGTGATGCTCTTCTTCCCTCCTGCCCCCCACAGGACCCCTCTTCCCCCCACAGCGTCCACTCCTTCTCCTCCCGAGAGAATGGGGTAGACAAAGTGTCCCTGCAGCGGAAAGAGACGATTCAGCTCAGTCCCACCTCCATGGCTTCCTCCAGCAGCACCTCCCCACCACGGATCACCAAGGATGTGGTCGTAGTAAGTGTAGCATGGTTGTGCATGGTGCTTGGTGTGTGCATGTGCAAGAGAGTGTATTTTAGTATGGGAACAAATTGGGGAAAGAGGCAATTCTGAAACGGAAAAATTGGAGTCAGGACTTTCCAGTGTGTTCCGTTTTAGAGGGCTGAATTTTTAACAAATGTATTGATGGATGAGGATGGGAATGCCGTGCCTCTCCTCTAAAGCTAGAATGGGGCTGGTTTTAGGGTTGCCGACATCCAGGTGGGGCCTTGAGATCTCATAGATTTACAGCTTGGGGTAGACAAAGTGTCCCTGCAGCGGAAAGAGACGATTCAGCTCAGTCCCACCTCCATGGCTTCCTCCAGCAGCACCTCCCCACCACGGATCACCAAGGATGTGGTCGTAGTAAGTGTAGCATGGTTGTGCATGGTGCTTGGTGTGTGCATGTGCAAGAGAGTGTATTTTAGTATGGGAACAAATTGGGGAAAGAGGCAATTCTGAAACGGAAAAATTGGAGTCAGGGCTTTCCAGTGTGTTCAGTTTTGGAGGGCTGAATTTTTAAAAAATGTATTGATGGATAAGGATGGGAATGCCGTGCCTCCCCTCTAAAGCTACAATGGGGCTGGTTTTAGGGTTGCCGACATCCAGGTGGGGCCTTGAGATCTCATAGATTTACAGCTGATCTTCAGAGATCACTTCCCCTGGAGAAAATGGCTAGGAGGGTGGACTCAATGGCATTGTACTAGGGGTGTGCATTCGGCTTTGCCAAATGGAATAAATACCAAAAAAATACCTTATCGGTATTTTTCGGGTATTTTTTCCTTATTTTTCAAGTATTTATTCCTTATCGATATTTTTCAGGTATGTATTTTTTGTCATCTTCTGGGCGTGGAACAGAGGTCACTGGGGGGTGTCTAATCTGATTCAGCTACCAATAAGGTGCTCCTGAATAAAAGCCGATCTTATTTGGCTTTTATTCGGGTGCCCATCCCCGAATCAGGGAGGGAAGGGAAACCAGATCGGGGAGGCATCTTTAAAAGCCTCCCCAATCTGTCTTCGCTTCCCCCACTCAGTCTGCCATGGCCCCCCGGGTGGGGAAGTGAAGGGGAGGGTGAGCGGGTCAGTTTTACTTCCCTTTGCTTGAAAGTGGAGGGAGTGAAACTGACCCATCTTTACCTCCCATTCCCTTCCCCAGCCACTCTGCTGTGGCAGGGCGGCTGGGGAAGGGAAGGCAGCAGCAGTATGGCTGGGGGAGAAAGGGGGAGGCATTCAAATGCCATTCCCTCCGTTCTCCAACCAGGCTCCCCCTTTGGAGTTGCACTGCAGCAGTGGCACGGTCTCTCCTTTGTACCCTATGGTTTAACATTTTTAAATTCCTTCTCTCTTCACTTCACTTTCCAGTCTGGGGAAGCGAAGGGGAGGCATCTTTAAAAGCCTCCCCGATCTGTCTTCGCTTCCCCAGTCAGAATGCCATGGCGGCTGGCTGGGGAACCTCAGGGAAGGGAGAGTGGGTCAATTTAACTCCTCCTTGGCTTGGAAGCAGAGGGGGAGTGAAACTGGCACAACTGGCTGGGGAACCTCAGGGAAGGGAGAGCGGGTCAATTTCACTTCTCCTTGGCACAATATTTTCAGCAATGCCCAGTATTTCCAAATCCCACTATAGTACCAATACTAGGATTTGGGAATATTGGGATTTACTGATATTTTTCGGGTTTGGTTTACCCAAATCCGAAAGATACCGATTTTTTTTTCCATGCACACCCCTACTGTGCTGAGGTCCCTCCCATCCCAGAATCCTGCTTTCCCCAGGCTTCACCCCCAAATCTCCAGGAATTTCCCAACTGGGAGCCAGCAACCCTAGCTGGTTTTGCATGTGCATGAGTCTTGCGCAAATGCAACTGAATGTGTGAGCCACCTTCAGGGAAGTAATGTGATGGTTTGCGTTGGACCCTTGTGTGTAGGGGCAGCGCATTCAGGATACAAAGTCAGGTGTTTTGGAATGCTGGCGGATGAGAATCCGGGGCTCCTTTTGGCTGCTATTGGCCATGTTTGAACGAACGGGCTGGGAATATATTGGGCAGCAACGGAACGTTCACAAGCAGTCTCACCACAAGATCTCTTGGCCCTGTTATAATGGAGACCAGAAGGACCGAGGCTGCCTGGGTTCCTATTGGCTGAGCTTGAACGAAGGCTGTAAGAATACATGGGGCAGTGACAGAATGTTCATAAGCAGTCTCATCACAAGATCCCTTTCCCTGTTATAATGGAGACCAGAAGGACCAAGGCTGCCCTTGCGGCCTGCCTGTGGCTCAAAGCCCAGAAGGAATGGCATTGCGTAATGGCCTTGTGGCATAGCTGGGGGGAAGGGGGGGGGGAAGAATTCCTCCCTCAAATTGCTCTCCTGGGGAGTGAGGTTTTTCTGTTTTTCTTTCCAGTGCCGATTGTGGCAGCTGCGGCTTGGGAAGACAGCGGCGAGAGGCCTCCAGGAAGGGCAGCCAAGTGTGCTGCCAGGTTTTGAAAAATTCATTTCGGAGGTCCCGGAGGAGGAAGGAAGGATTACGACATGTTCGTTCTCCTCGTCCCCCCACCGATTCCTGACTTGTGCTTTCTACCCCCTCAGTGGACAACTTGACCACTGCGCATTCCTCTTTTACAAACAGAAGCTTCAGCACGGAGCCAAATTCAGAGATTCGAGATGTTTTCTCTTCTTTGAACCGTCTAACGCAGACTTTTCGTATTGCACTGTAACCTATTTCATTCGGTGCAATTATTGGCTGTGTTTCGGCTACAGCCGAACCGCGTAAATAGCCACGGCGGATAGTGGCCCCCACACCAAGTGACCAGCAAGCATTTGTAAATTGGAAGAGAGTAGGCTCTTTTCTTCAAAGCAAGGAAAGCCCCCCAAAAGTGCCCAATTTTTTTTTATTATTTAAAAGCTCCTTTTTTGTGTCGGGGAGTTTTAAATTTCAAAACATTCCCGGTGGTGGGGAGAGAATCTACAAATATAATATATAGGGGAAATAACATGATTTTAGGAAATCTATTAAAACATTGTATGATGAAACCTTTAAAATCCTGAAGAGGCAAAAATATCGTTGCTAATTTTGGATTTTAATGGGAAAGAATAAAAAAAAACTCTTAAATACAAGCAGGGGGGCCTACAAGGACTCAATTGGGGGAGGGACCCTTTGGAAATCCCATCCCAATTTTCCCCCCAACCAGGATTCTATAAACTCACTGGGGCTGCATTCAGACGGGAAACTAATCCCACCATTGTCCCGGCTTTAATTTGATCTAGATCTTTTTCATCCGGCGGTGCATGACCAGACAGCTTCCCTTACTGCGTGCGTACTTCGCGGTGGATTGTCTAGATGGTGTCCACTTGAAGGAGCTGAGTGGTCAGGGTTTTTTTTTTAAATTCTCTTTGTGCATGCGCATCCGCGCCTCAACGTGTACTTGTTTTTCCGTGCACGCGCGTAATTTAATGGTTAAAGCACTGCCAGTGGCACCTCCCTCTAGGTACCTTTTTAATTAACACAGTTCATAAAATTCACAGGCAATTAAGAAACACGAAATTGTCCAGGACGTTTGAGTGGAGCTCTGCGGCTGTCGCGCGTATACCCGCTTATGCGCACACCGCTAAGATTTTTTTTTTAAATGGAGGGTTGTGCGCTGGAAAGATCAGACGGGGGAAAGTCCACCATTGGCCCGTCAGCAAGCATTAGCCCCGGACTTTAACTAGTATCTTTTAATTATGGCTCCCTGGCGGGGCTAAACGGGCTGATCACGGAAGCCGCACGTTTCCCAGATTTCAGTGTCTGATCATTCCCTTTCAATCCACCAGGCACTCGTGCCTGGCATGGATCTAAAGACCTGTCTGACCATCACCTGGGTCTTGATTTCCCCAGCCCTCTCTTTTCTTTAATTGATTCTCCGCTGCCCTTGGCACCCCATGTTTCCTGGTGCCTGCTCAGTCCCAATCAATTTTTAAAACTTTGCTCCTCCTCCTTTCGGTTGATTTGCAAAAGCTGTGTATTTTTCTGCATACCTGGAGAGAGCCCCCCCCCCGAGTGTTTGTAGACCCTCCTACTTTGTCTCCGATGGGCGTGATTGTGCTGCTTTTGTGATTGTCTCCGGGGAACGCTATTAGAAGGCGGAGGTATAGGCTGTGTGTTGTTCTTTAAGAAGATAACTATCACCAGACTGCATCGACATGAGAGCGACATGTGGCAGATGGTTTCATACAAGCAGGTCAAAAACATTTGGAACTGGCAGTGTTCTTAAACTTTTTTTTAAAAAAAACCCTCAGTAAAACTAGCCTAAAGCAAATCTAGACAGACCAATGTGTTTAGAACTGGAGACACAGCTAGGGTTGCCAGCTCCAGGTTGGGAAATACCTGGAAATTTTGGGGGTGGAGCCTGAGGAAGGTGGGGTTTGGGAAGGGACCTGTCTGGGGTACAATGTTGTAGTGTCCACCTTCCAAAGTTGCCATTTTCTCCAAAGTAGCTGATATCTGTCACCTGGAGATAAGTTCTACTCTTAGGAGATCTCCAGCCACCACCTGGAGGTTGGCAACCCTAGACACAGTGCTTCGCTTTCAAAGGATCTGTGTCCCCTTGCAGGGGTAGGGCTGCACACCTGTGCCCACTTACTTGGGAGCAAGTGTGCGTGTACACGAAAGCTTCTACCCAGAATTAAACTTAGTTGGTCTTCAAGGTGCCCGACTGGACTCAAACTTTGTTCTGTTGCTTCAGACCAACACGGCGACCCACCTGAATCTATTTGTACCTTAGTAAGCATGAGTCCAGAGCTGCGGTGGCTCAAGTGGTTAAGACGCTGAACTGCAGGCTGTAGAAGGTCAGTAGTTCAGCAGTTCGAGACCCGAGTGTGCCGCACGACGGAGTGAGCTCCCGTCTCTGGTTCCAGCTCCTGCCAACCTAGCAGTTCGAAAGCAAGAAATTGCAAGTAGATAAATAGGTACCACTTTGGTGGGAAGGTAACAGCATTCCGTGCGCCTTGGTGTTTAGTCATGCCGGCCACATGACCACGGAAACGTCTTCGGACAGCGCTGGCTCTTCGGCTTTGAAACGGAGACGAGCACCGCATCCCTAGAGTCGGATTCGACTGGCTTTCGAGCAAGGGAACCTTTACCTTTTTAAGCATGAGTCCAGTTAGGTTTGTTTTGGGGATGCAAAAGGCCACCATGTCATCTGTTTCAGAAAAAAAGGATTGGATTGTGTAAGCTCTCCTTGGTTATGGGAAGAGGGCATGTGTAGTTGAGCGAGGATTGCCTGCAACATCTGAGCTCAGGAATACAAAATGAGTGATGCACTTAAACAGTCTTGCCTTGGGAAATAAAACTTTACCCTTCTTCCACGGTGAATTAGGCAGGCAAAGTCTAGAGAGGCCAGTGTGTTAGTCTCTTGCAGCAGAACAAGACAAGAGTTTGGTGAGTCGTCAAAGACGAATGCGATTAGCTTTTGTGAGCCGACGCACTCCCGTGCATCTGACGAAGTGAGCTTTGACTCACGGAAGCTTCTGCTGGAAGTCACTTGGTTTATCTTTTAAGGTGCCACCGGAGCACCATAAAACAGGAGATTCTAAACTTGTTTATAGATCCAGGTTGGCAGCCGTGTTGGTCTGAACCAACAGAACGAAGCGTGAGTTCAGTGGCGCCTTGAAGACCAACAGAGTTTAATTCTGGGTGTGGGCTTTCGTGACATGAAAGCTTATGCCCAGAATTAAACTTTTTCCTAGAACTGTTTCCGTTTCTCCCTTGGCCTTTGGGCCTCTCTCCACGCTCCCGCCTCCTTTCTCCTGTAGACCCTTTCAGGTCCACCTCAATGGAAAATGGCCAGTTAACTCCTGGAAGATTCCTTCACTCTTCCTTGCAGCTTCTACATATTTCAAGCAAGGTTCTTCCATGCTTCTGGCTAACTCCGTCAGCATGTGCTACCACAGACTGGGATTTAGAAGGGAAAACGGGATTTAGAAGGGAAAACTTGTTCCGCAGTCTCTTGACGACTGATGAAAAGGTAGCTTTAGTTCAGCAACTCTGAGCATTCCCAGAGTGCAGATTCAGCCGTCTAGTAAAGTTGCAAACTTCTACACAACTACTTGTGCTCTGTTTAGCCATTGAGTCTCATAGCTGTGGAAGGCCCTCTCTTCATCCCCTGTTTGAAACTCTCTAAGCTAGCACCTCTTGTGGAAGTGAGTCCCACATGTTAGTTAAGAATGGCAAATGATTAGTTTTTGTCTGTCCCAAATCAGCTGCATTCAATGCCTCCCTAATGACTCCCCAGGAGCTGCGGTGGTTCAAGTGGTTAAGACGCTGAACTGCAGGCTGTGGAAGGTCAGCAGTTCAGCAGTTCGAGACCCGGGTGCCGCATGATGGAGTGAGCTCCCATCTCTAGTTCCAGCTCCTGCCAACCTAGCAGTTCGAAAGCAAGAAACTGCAAGTAGATAAATAGGGACCACTTCGGTGGGAAGGTAACAGCGTTCCGTGCACCTTGGTGTTTAGTCATGCCGGCCACATGACCACGGAAACGTCTTTGGACAGCGCTGGCTCTTCGGCTTTGAAATGGAGATGAGCACCACAACCCTAGAGTCGGATTCGACTGGCTTTCGAGCAAGGGAACCTTTACCTTTACCTTTAATGACTCCCCATTAGGGGGTTGGACTAGATTGCCTATATACCCCCTTACAACTCTGTGATTCTATGATTCCCAGCTCTGTAATATGGGAGAAAAAGTTTAGACTTCTCATTTATGGTCCCTTGGGAACCTCAGCTTTTGGGCAGGGCAAATTCCCTCCCAACTAGAAACCCTGGGAGATAGATTTGAAACAGCAAGAAAATAGGAATCCTGCCTCGTATCCGTGGCGAACCGATACCTCGCTCCGCAGGCAACTTTATGCAAAATTCAGTCTGTTTAGGAGAAAGTCAGAGGCTATTCCAGCAGAGCCTTCCCAGATCGGCAAAAACCATGGAACAACCCGGTGTGATGTAGCAGTTATAGAGTGTTCAACTAGGATCTGGGCGACCTGGGTTCAGCTTGCTGGTTGGCCTCGGTCCTGTTGTTTTCTCTGTTGCGAGGATTAAGTGGGGAAGGGAGAACTGTGTTCCTTGCTCTGAGCAAGGGAGGGGTGGAGTTAGAATCGACTAAGTAGCTGGGTAGACGTTTTATCAGCCTGCCCGGCTTGAGAGCAGGAGTCGATCTGTTTGCTAATGGTGGGTCCACAGTAGAAAAACAGGAAAGGGTCCCCCCCCTCGCTTCCCTTACCTTCTGGATCTGGGAGATCAGAGTCTGATGTGCCCCCCCCCGGGAAACTGGGGGGGAGGGGAGCTACCTCTTGGTTTTGCTCTTCCCTTTCGGGGTGGGGAGAGAGAACCTTGGCTTCATCCCATCAACCAGGTCTTCCATCTCGTCTGGCCTCCCCCAGCTCTCCCCTCCCCCCCTCTCCATCTCACCGCTCATTACCCTGTGCGCTAGCTCTACAAACCTCACAGCTACGCAACCCCACCTGGGTACTGTGCGGTCAGTGCCGAAGGCGCCGTCTGATTTGAGCTTCGATTATGATTTGCATGCTTTGACTGTCCTTTTAATTTGTCGTACCCCACTCTGAGCCTTGCAACGCGAGGAAGAGGGCGGGTTAGAAATCTAATAAAATAAATAAACCAATCGGAGGGCAGAGACAACAAAGATCCGGAGATATTTATATGTGTCCTGCCTCTTGATTCAACATCAGGCACTGGGTTTTTGCTTGCAGAAGGGTGGACTCCCCCACCCCACCCCTACTTGCAACCAATGCTCCCTCTAAGCTGTGGAGTCTTGTGAGCAAAAATTCTACTTTGTGAGCTACTGGCATTAAAGTTGTGAGCGAGCGGTTTGGCTACTGCATAAATTGGTTTGCTCTGGAGCCATCCTTCCTGAGCTAAGACAAAAATGTGTGAGCCAGAGGCTAAAAAATTGTGAGCTAGCTCACACTAACTCAGCTTAGAGGGAACACTGCTTGCAACTATAGTAGTAAGGATCAGGATAAGTAGAATCATAGAATGTTAGGGTTGGAAGGGACCTTGCAGGTCATCCAGTCCAACCCCCCGCACCCTGCAGTAGCATAGCTGAAAGATGGTCGTCCAGCCTCCGCTTGAAAACGTCCAGCGAAGGAGCATCCACCACCTCCCGAGGCAGTCTGTTCCACTGCTCAACCACTCTTACAGTTAGGAAATTTCTCCTGATATTTAGCCGGTATCGACTCCCTTGTCATTTCCACCCATTAGATCTAGTCCTGCAATACGGAGCAAGAGTGAACAGATCTGCTCCATCTTCTACATGACAGCCCTTCAAATATTTGAAGTAGTGTCAGGGCAGGTGGTAGTGGAAAAATGAGGCTGGAGAGGGGACCTCCTTATCGTGGTCTAGTCCAGGGGTGTCCAAACTGTGGCTCGGGAGCCACATGTGGCTCTTTCACACATATTGTGCAGCTCCCGACAGGGCGGCTGGGAAAGCGAAGGGCAGGCATGCCTCCCTGATCGGTCTCCCCGTCCCTCGCCAGTGTTTCCCTCCCTGGGTAGGCTTGAGGGGGCGGGGGGCAGAGAAAGAAAG
>NW_015173714.1:310678-339841 GCF_001447785.1 Gekko japonicus | reverse complement strand
TCTCTCTCTCTCTCTCTCTCTCTCTCTCTCTCTCTCTCTTTCTTTCTCTCTTTCCACCTCTTTCATTCTCTCTTTCCACCTCTCTCTCTCCGACAAACAAATATCATTAGCAAACAAATATCATTATCAATATCTGGTTTTACCCCTTTTGTTCTTATTTTTGGCAGTCTCATTTAATGTTAATAAAAAGCCAGTTTGCATCTTTTTCAATGAAAACGTGTCTGTAATATTTGTTCATGTCTTGCGGCTCTCAGACATCTGACTTTTATTCTATGTGGCTCTCAAGTTACGCAGGTTTGGCCACCCCTGGTCTAGTAACTTGAAACCTAAATGTTCTGGGGAGAGGAAGGTGTCTCTGAAAACCCATTGCTGGGGGGTACGTCAACCATAGCAGAGGGCTGCGTCAGAGGCTTCTGGTGGAAGTCAGGTTAAATGCAGCCTCCGTGTTCAGAGGCAGCGTAACTCTGATACAGACATCTCACTGGCCTCTGTACTGGCCCACCATTGTTTTTCTCTGCTAGTTGCTGGCCCAGCCCTGCAGCACTCTCCCTTGATGTAAGAGGGGCCGTGGCACAAGGGCAGAGCACCTGTTTGGCATGCAGAAGGTCCCAGGTTCAAGTCCCGGCATCTCCGTTTAAAGGCTCTGGCAGGAGGTGATGGGAAAGACCCCGGAGAGCTGCTGCCTGTGTAGACAGAACGGACTTTGGTGGACTGGGGGTCTGATTCAGGATAGGGCAGCTTCATGCATGCAGTTTTTTTAAAAAATGTCTCATGAGGAATTTTAACTCCTCCTTCCTCCTCCTCGCCCCTGAGCGATGGGGAAGGGAAGAGCAGCAATGCCAGGCACTGACCCCCGGCTCTGAATGGCTCCCTTGCAGGTGGAGAAGGCCAGCACCCCAGGCTTGAAATCCAGCACCCCCACCTCCCAAGGCGAAGGGACGGGCCCGAGTTCCAGCAGCAGCACCCCGCAGCTCCGCCCAGGCGTGGCCAAGCAGATGGTGGAGTCGCTCGGTAAATGGGAGGGCCGCCCTGGGATCTGTGGTTGGGGGACCGGTTTGGGGAGCGAGGCGTGCGTGGTTGCAGAAACAGGTCGCCTCTCTTAAGGACGTCTGCTCCCTGCTGTGCTGGATTTCTGTGTGCGAGTCAGTCCGTTGAATTTGCACCCGCAGCCTGCCTGGGAAGGTATAGAGCTGCTGAAGGCAAGCAGTCATACAGCTCTGTAAAAAAAAATTTTTTTAAAAAAAATCTGTGTCTTTGGGAAGCATCCCAGTAAGCTCCCAGTCCCGATGGCTGCAGAGAGAAACTCGAAAAACGGGTGTGGCTGCCGCCAGAACGAATCTCACAAGTTAAGGCAGGAACCGGTTCTCTTTTTATTTATTTATTTATACCTTCGGCTTATATACCGCCCTGACCCCAAAGGGTCTCTGGGCGGTTTACATAGAAGTCTGAGTCAATTGTATCCCTATCTATGGCCACATGGTACAGGGGTGGGGCTGCCTACCGGCACCCAAGTGGTGGGACTAGCTGTTCTTCGGCTCGGCTCCTTCTTCTTCTTCTTTTGTCAGTCAAGCTCCTCTGGGGCGCTAATGAGGACTAGAACCTTAGAACAGCTTTTCCCCTCCTCAAGAGGCTATTTTTCAAAGAAGCCAAGGAAAGAACTTGTGGTGGGGAGGGAAGAAACGTAACAGTTCATTAAAAAATAAATAATGAAGCCTCACTTTACCAAGGGTTGGTGGAGCGTAGCCTTGAAAAGAGGGGAAGGGGGCAAAGGAAATCCGGTGGGGATTAGACCAAAAGAGGGAGTCACCAAGAGACCTTTTTTAAGGCACTCAGGCGATGAGCTGGTAATACAAGCTGGATGCCGACTGATCAGTACAAAATAAGAATATTTCTTGCCGCTGCATCAAGCCCCTTCTGATTTTTCTGACTTTATGTGTTTCTGCGATCCCCCCCCCCCCCCCATTTTAGCCCTTGGCCTGCGAAACCCGCTTGCTCTGCAGGGCACCTACCCGGCTGCTTTCAACGTAGCCCATGCATCTGTCAACGGAGAAATGGCCGGTGCCGGGGCTTATGCTGGACTGCATCTTGTGGCTCCCCAGATCAATGGGGCAGCCGTTGTGGGGGCTAGCACTTATGGACGCTCTCCGCTGGTAAGTGCTTTGGGGGAGGGCATCCTCTGGAAGGTCTTGAGTTGGTCTTTGGGACTCCCTGGTATATTAAGGTTTTTATATATATATATAAATAAAATGATCAACCCACTATTCTGGAAGGGCAGTGGACACCCTGGGACATTCTGGCACTGTTGGTGGGATTGCCCGATTATTCAAAATTTCTGAAAGGTGATAATCAAGACAATAAATCAAATTACCAACCTGGCGGTTCCTCTTGTTCCTGAATTGATCTTACTGGAAATATGGCCAGATCCTTCCCCACCAAAACGAACCAGAGAAATAATTTCCATACTAATTGCAGTAGCCAGGCTAACCAGTGCTGCTTAAGTGGAAATCAAGCTCAAGCCCACCCCTGGATCTGTGGTATGATAAACTCTGGATGCAGTTCATCATGGGGAAAATAGCAAACAGAGTAACTAATAACTCAAGTGAGCAGGGGTCATTTCCTGCGGGAGCGCACAGGAGCGGCACTCTGGCAGTAAGGAGCACAGGGGACTGGCACATGCAACAAGCCCCACCCCCTGCTCCCAGCAGCCCTCAGTTGGGCCGCAAGAAGCAGCCAGGTAAGTTGCAGAGCCCCCCCCCCCATAGAACAAAACAGTCCAGTGGCACCTTTAAGACCAAGTTTTATTCAGGTACAAGCTCTCCCTCCTCTGTGAGGACAGATCTGCACGTTCCCCCACCCTACCCCCAACAACCAGCAGTCCAAAACAGTCCAGTGGAGCCTGAGTGGTGGGTGTTGCCTTCCGACACGCTTCTGGTGATGTCAGGGGGTGTGGCATATGCAAATGAGTTATGCCAATGAGCTCCTGCACCTCTTTTTCTACGAAATGACCCCTGCACGTGAGGATTATCAGACGCCCTTTGTGAGCAGATGGTTCCCAATAATTCAGTTTCTTTCAGAAAAAGAAGCGGTTCCCTCTTTTGTTAAAGACAAACACTGGCTTTGTCTCTGATAATACTGCTTGTGCAACAGTAAACATACAAAGGTTGCTAACCAATATATAGGCTGTTGACTTGCATGTGTTTTTATTTAAGGCTAGTAGTTTGTGTTAACAAAGCAATTTGGGTTTTATTCTGTTCAGTATAATGCTGTTATGGTTTCCTTGGCCAGGTTACCTATGATCCCCATTCACACTTGCGGGTTCCAGGACTCTCTACGGGAATGCCGGCAGGAACCTCTTCAGGGAAACCGTAAGTGGGGGGGGGGGAGCTTGTGGAGGGAGGGTGGCCCCATCTCTGCCTCGGCTATTCCCCCAAAGCAATCTGAAGTTGACCAATAATAATTTACATTTAAATTCCATAGTGCTCTCAAGGTGCCCAGGGCTGGGTATCTGGCCGCTGTTGCGTTTTACAATCACAACAACCCTGGAAGGTAGGCTAGGCTAGGCTGAGAGAGGGCAGCTCAGTATGATCCAGTGAAATTCTTAGTCTAGCTGGGGTTTTTCCTAAAAGGGGGTGGGTGGACTGGGAAGTGTATCGAGAATAGGGCTCCCGGGTGCCCCCTTTTTAGAGGACATGTCCTCTTGTTTTGGTGCCTGTCCTCTTTGGGGCCCTTTTTAAAAAAACAGATGAAAATGTCCTCGTGGGTTGGAAGATTAGGAATATTCCTAGTGAGTAGCCCTGATCACAGCTTAAAGAGGGAGGGGGTCTTTCAAAGGAGATCGGTCTGAGTGATTGCTTGTTTGATTGCTTGTTTGACGTAGTCAGTCGGGAAACACATTGTCTTTTTGGTTTTTCAAAATATGGGGCCCCTAATCAAGAGACAGGAGCTGCGGTGGCTCAAGTGGTTAAGACACTGAACTGCAGGCTGTGGAAGGTCAGTAGTTCAGCAGTTCAAGACCTGGGTGCCGCAAGACAGGGTGAGCTCTTGTCTCTAGTTCCAGCTCCTGCCAAACCTAGCAGTTCGAAAGCAAGAAATTGCAAGTAGATAAATAGGTACCACTTCGGTGGGAAGGTAACAGCGTTCCGTGCGCCTTGGTGGTTAGTCATGCCGGCCACATGACCACGGAAACGTCTTCGGACAGCGCTGGCTCTTCGGCTTGGAAACGGAGATGAGCACCGCAACCCTAGAGTCGGATTCGACTGGCTTTCGAGCAAGGGAACCTTTACCTTTACCTTTAATCAAGAGACATTTTGGGGTAAAAGTGGGGAACCAAGGTAGCTAACAGATTTGAGTATGCTGAGTCAGAAAATGTGGATTTCCAAATTGCAATCTATTGGGTGGGGGGAAAGCAAACCTCTGAAATAGATCATTTTGGGGGTTTTGTATGTGTCATGCACACACTTGTCTGTCCACACGTGTTTCAGACGTTTGCTTAATTTCTTGACCATCTAAATGTAACTTGCCAGTGTTACAGTTGGATTTAGTGAAGGAAACTTTGGAATCGGAAGTACATTATGTAAAACCGGGATGTAATTGTAAAACTTTCAAATGCTTTCAAGGTACCAACTAAGGCAAGAAACTGCCCGTTCATTCCTCTGGCAGTCGTTATCTGCAGCAGGGGTTTTGACCCCAATTAGATTCACGTGCGTGTTCGGGTCAGCGATATGCCCGTCGCTGCATCACATGAACGTACGCCAGAATACAGCTTCGTGGTATTTGTGTCTCACAGCTGGGCACCGCACTTGCCATCAGCAAGAGATCACTTTCAAACTTGCCTCTGGAGTGAGACCTGGACATCTCCAGAGCAGGATGCAGACCTGATATGCCATGTCTCTTGGCACTGGAAGTTCAGGAATAGCACCAAGAGCGTTTCTCCAAATCATGGATTGGTAAAAGGCGCCCACGAATAACGCTGCCTGTTTGCGGCAACGTTTGGAAAACAAGTCGACATCGTGCGGCATCAACGGAGCTGTTCCCGCCATGTTGTGTATTCTGCATACCAACTTCTAGGCCAGCATGATTGGATGGCTTTCCTGTACCTAGGGGATCAAGCAGGCAGTGGTTCTCTCCAGGGGTCATTTTGTAGAAAAAGATGTGCAGGAGCTCACTAGCATAACTTATTAGCATAACTTATTTGCATACCGGAAGTGTGTCAGAAGGCAACACCCAGCACTCAGGCTCCACTGGACTGTTTTGGATTGCTAGCTATTGGGGGGGGGGAACATGCAGATCTGTCCTCACAGGGGAGGGAGAGCTTGTACCTGAAGGCGGGCCGAGGGGGGGGGCTCTGCAGCTTACCTGTCTGCTTCTTGCTCCTCGTGGCCCGACTGAGGGCTTCTGGGAGCAGGGGGCAGGGCTTATTGCATGTGCTTGCCCCCTGGGCTCCTTACTGCCGGAGCTCCGCTCCTGTGCGCTCCCGCAGGAAATGACACCTGGTTCTCTCAGAAGACCTTCCAATATGATTGTTTGGGGTGATCTGGTGCATAGAATGTGATGGTGCGCCGGGTTGTTGTTTGAAAGTGTAGCAACACCATTGCTGGATTGTCTGCCAGCTCATTAAGTACGCAACATATAAAGCTACCTGGTACCGAAGCAGACCGTCGGTTCGTCGTCAGCATTGTCTACTCAGACTGGCATCAGCTGTCCAGGGTCTCCGGCAGAGAAAGGACTTTCACATCATCTCCTGCCAAATCTTTTAACTGGAGATGCCAGGGATTGAACCTGGGACCTTCTGCATGCCAAGCAGAGGCTCTTCCTCTGAGCTGCTTCATTGTTATGCTTTTTTCAGTGTCATCCCCAAACTCACCCAGAGGGACCCAGCAGTGCAGATGGGACAGCAAAGATGGGTGTCCCTTGCAGACACAGCAGCTGCACTGAATTGGCCATCGATGACGTGTGTCCCCAATCCTGCCTTTGCCTCCTCATGCGCTGACCTGAGACGAGTTGTGTTGCTTGCCCTTTTGGATGACTTCACTGGATCTGAAGGTCCACCAGCAGGAACGCCTTCTTGCCATCTTTGTGGGCTAAAAAGGAAGGTTGTCGGGCAAAGGCCTTGCCAACTGGATTTTATGATTCAAAGCCATAAAAATCAAATCAGTGTTTTGGTCGGGGAACCGCCACAGATTCCCTGCTGTTCATCTGGTTTGTTTTGCAGACTTGAACTTGTCGTGTTCTCTGCGTTGCTCTTTTGTCATTTAGATAGCAGTCATCAGCTACACCTGCTCCTTCGGCAGAGGTCATTTCGGGGGGGATCATGGGGGATCGCAGTTTCCCCGGGTGAGGTGCAGGGGGCAGGGCACACGCCGAAGCCCCGCCCCTTCTTCCGGCTGCCCCCTTCTTCCAGCCTCATTCTGTTGCAGAAGGAGGAAGAAGCAGGAGGGTAAGTTGGTGTCCTGCCCTCTGCCTGGCCGAGGCCACTCCACGTGGCCTCCGCAAGGACTCCCAGCCCCATCCAGGAGCTTCCCCGAAGTAGCTGTGTTAGTCTGTTGCTGCAAAATAGTCCAAGAGTTCAAATAGCACCTTTAAGACTAACAAATAGCACCTTTAAGACTAACCTTTAAGACTAAGACTGAGTGGTGGGTGTGGCCTTATGACACACTTCCGGTGATGTCAGGGGTGTGTGGCATATGCTAATTAGTTATGCTAATGAGTTCCCCTAGCTCTTTTTCTACGAAACGACCCCTGTCCTTCGGTAGCGTGATCCGATGGGTACTGAACTGACAAAGGCATCGGCCCGATCACCAGGAGTCACTGCGTTGGGAGTGTCATCGGTTTTAGAGCTCTTAGTGCTTCTCTGTCTACCGGGAGACGTGGTGACCGATCTTGCAGAGTCCCAGTTCCTTAGAGGAGGCAGTGCCTTCTGCTCGCCTGTCTGAACGTAGAACCTCATTTCCTGTTTAAAGCTGCACAGAAACCATAAAACAAAGTGTGAGTCCATTGGCCCCCTTTAAGACCAACACAGTTTATTTAATTTTTATTTAACATTCAACTTATATACTGCTCTAACCCCGAAGGGTCTCTGAGCGGCTTACATACAGTGTTTCCAATTTCCTATCTAAGGCCACATTGCATATATCGGGAGGAGACTGCCTACTGGCACCCAGGCAGCAGGGCTTGTTGTTATCTGGCTCCTTCTTCAAGCGGGCTTTTCGGGTGTCGGCGCTCGATCTCCTGGTGCCCTGGAGCAGATCTTCTTCCAGTCCTGGTGGCCTTCCTCTGGTGGGCCCGTCCTGGTGTGTCATGGGGTGTCTGCCCATGAAAGCTTATACCTAGAATTAAACTGTGTTCGTCTTAAAGGGGACACTGGACTCAATCTTTGTTCTGTTACTTCAGACCGACATGGCTACCCACCTGGCTCTATCTTCACAGGAAACCATAAGTGGGTGTTTCAGTAAGGCGGGCAGCTCAACAGGACTCAGGCCGCAGGATTGAGGCACTGCACAACATTTCCGTCTGTCTTCAGTAGGCTTGTCCATACCTTCCTCTACTGGATTTTGTCTGTTTCTTTAGATCTCTATCTCTTGCTTTTCTCCCCACCGGAGACTTTATAGAAAAAATGATAATGTAAACAAACAAAGGAAAGGAAATGCACTGTGGTGCTGGATTCTCTGGGCTAGGTCATGCAGGGGCGCAGGATATGAGTCAGGGGCCAAGATCCTTTCAGCGCATGCCTCTGGACGCACCCATGCTAAGTACCTGCAACCGAGGCAGGGCAGACCCTCAGCCCAGATCTCATTCAGCCGGCTGGAAGACTTCCCTCCCCTGCTGTTTTACTACAGCTTACGGTTTGGCTGCACATGTTGCCACGTTCTTCAGGAATGGATTAGAGACAGATGCTCTTTGGTTTGTCTCCTGGCTTGGTTGCAACCGAACATTCTTGTATGGATGTATCTTATCTGTTGACGGCCCCTTCGGGTGGCACGTCAAAGGATGTGGTTTCTCTTTCTCCATTGATGAGATCTTTCACCGTTGTGTCTTGGAGCAGAACAGCTTGAGCGTTCTGCAGAAACAGGCTACGTGCCAACTTACCCTCCTGCTTCTTCCTCCTTCTGCAACAGAATGAGGCTGGAAGAAGGGGGTGGCCGGAAGAAGGGGCGGGGCTTCGTCGTGTGCCCCGCCCCCCTGCACCTCACCTGGGGGAACTACGATCCCCCTCGAATCGACCTCTGGAAATGCCCCAAACAAACAAAATTGCATTTTATTATATTTTTTTGCAAAGTCGAACAATGCAAGTCAAGGGGGCTGGTGCCTCATAGCCAGGCGAAAATATGCGTTTTACTTTTTGTTGTTGTTTGGTTTTAGTGGCTTTGAAGATATGTTTTATTTTGCATCTGTAAAACGTTTTAGCTGCTTTCGTGGCTGCTGATCGGGGCAGGAAAGTAGGGTCTGAATTTTGCAAACGAAATAAGTAGTGAATGAATGGTTAACGGTTGCACTGCACAAAGTAGGGTAGCGTGCACTTAAATGAGCGCAGAGGTGAGTGTCGTCGATGGTTCCATTGGGTACAAATGAATGTAACAAGCTGAGTTCTTATCCTCTGTGAAATGCAAGCAGGAACCCAGTGTAAGTTTATCTCTGGAGTGAGACGATAGCAGGAGCCCCCAAAGCTTTTTGAGCTAGTGGGCCCCTTCGGAATTCTGGCACACTAAGGTGGATGCAGCCACAAAATGGCCACAGTGGGAGGCTGGCCACAAAACAGCCACCTCAGGAGGTGGAGCTCAACCCCACACACAGAGAAAGCCGAAATGCCAGAAATGAGAGGGGCACATTTTTAAAATACATCGGGGAAATTGGTGTGTGAGAGAAAATAAAGCAAACACTTGTTTCGGCAGAAGCTGCCGCTACAGTATTATTTTTAACCTGCGGAGCCCACCCGAAGCCCTGCTGGGCAGGATCCCACCTGGCCCCCACCCACTTTCTAAGAACACTTGGGGGAGGCGCACCAGGAAACACGTGGGTGGGCCCCTGTGGTGCCCATGGGGAGCATGCTGTCTCACACTGCGGCCAACCTGGAGGGCCCGCAGCAGGGCAAAGAGGCCGAGGCCTTCCCCTGATGTTGGCTCCTGGCCCTGGGATCCAGACAACGGGTCCACCATGTGGAATGTGAGCAGTGTTCCCTCTAAGCTGAGTCAGTGTGAGCCAGCTCACAGCTTTTTAGCCTCCGGCTCACGCACATTCTTGTCTTAGCTCAGGAAGGGGCGGCTCCAGAGCAAACTAACTGATGCAGTCGCCAAATCGCTCGCTCACCACTTGAATGCCGGTTAGCTCACAAAGTGGGATTTTTTGCTCACAGGACTCCGCAGCTTAGAGGGAGCCTCGAACGTGAGTGCACCAAACCCTTTCTCTGCACAGAGAGCAGGCCAGTCTTTCGCAGACACACGAAACTGTCTCGTACTGAATCAGACCCTGGGTCTATCACTCTGACCGGCAGCGTCTCAGGCCGAGGTCTTTCACATCACCTGCTGCCTGTCCCTTCACTGGAGATGCCGGGGATTGAACCCAGGGCCTTCTGCATGCTGGCTCAGGGCGGCTTACAGGGCACAAAGTGCTATAAAACAGATGCATTAAAACAACAGAAGCTAAAAATATTAACATCTCACGGTTACATGAAGGACTAGATTGTACATTCTCCATTACATGTCATGAGGAGGTCAAAAGTCAAAATCAGAAGGGAGACGGCATGAGCCATGATGTTCCATTTCCAATCGCCCATCCTCGACGGTCCTGCTCCACATATATGCGGTGGTGGTAGTGGCGGCGGGGGCGGCCCCTACTCAAAAGCCTGGCGGAAGAGCTCCGTCTTGCAGGCTCTGCAGAACTGTAAAAGGTCCCGCAGAGCCCTGATCTCCTCCGGGAGCTCATTCCACCAGATAGGGGCCGCCACCGAAAAGGACCTGGCCCTCGTGGTAGCTAGCCTGGCCTCTTTAGGGCCGGGGTCACCAGATGGAATTGTGACCCCGACCGAGGTGCTCTTTGGGGCCTATATGGGGAAAGGCGGTCCCTCAGGTATGCCTTCCTGTGTGACACAAACATTATCTGCTGCCCTCCTGGTGGCTGCCGTGCAGAAGTCTCGGGAAAGTGCTGAAATGCACAGCGTTGCCTCCTGCTCACAGCCACGCAAGCCTGGCATCGCTATGTGTCGTTCTGGGATTTTAGAGCTGCGTGCATTGGGGACTGGAGGCTGTCATCCCATTACGTGCCATGTCAGGGAACAGGTCCCATCGCCTCGTTTTTTGAGTGCCGGGGCGCATCGCTGTGGTCATTCAAGTCGTTGGAGTTTGTCTCTGATGTGGCATCTGGCCAGAGTCTGGAGGGAATGGGATGATGCTACTCAGCCGAGAGGGAACCTTTCCCCTCGATGGCCGCCGTTCTGCTGGAGCGGCATCAGAAGAGGCCTTTGCCAGCCTCTCACAGAGCTCCTGAAGCTCCTTCGCTTGAAGTGCTCGGCCTTTCTCGGCTGCCCGGTTCCCGCTTCGGCAGACCCGGTAGACCTCTCTGGCCGGAGTCAGGGGCCTTTGGCTTCAGCTGCTCTTAAGGTGACTGCCCCCCCTCCCTCAGGTGTGCAGTCACAATGGGCCGCTTGCAGGATCTGTTGGTTCTCGTTTGTGGTCTTAACTGAAGTTATGGGGATGCAGTCAGGGCTATTTTTGGGCAGGAACGCACAGGAACGGAGTTCCGGCTGGCTCCTGACTTGGCCACGCCCAGCAGGAACTCATTAGCATAATAGGCCACACCCAACAGCAGGAACTCATTAGGATTGGCTACATTAGGGGTGTGTGGCCTAACAAGCAAAGGAGTTCCTGCTACAAAAAAAGCTCTGGGTTTTGACAACAAACAAGGTAAACAGAATAAGAAGTAAAAGGTGGGTGTGGCTGGATGACCACACTTCTGGTAACATGTGGGTGCGGCCTAATATGCTAATGAGTGGTGCTGTCAGGGGTGTGGCCTAATGGGCTAATGAGTTTCTGCTATTGGGTGTGGCCTATTATGCTAATGAGTTCCTGCTGGGCTTTTTCTACAAAAAATGCCCTGGGGATGCTTACTTTGGCCGAAGAGGCACGCGCTGCAGCTCGCGGGCTGTGCGATGCATGAGGCGCACGAGCGATTCCAGCCCCAATGGCTTTCCTGTGACCGCAGCGCCGAGCGCCGGATCATTTCTCAGCAGGCTTCTGCAAATGTTGGATTTCGGTTTTGTGTGGCTATCGCACAGACTTATGTTCCATGGTACGATAGTCGTTGAGAATCAGCAGAACTGAGAATGCTTTCGAGATCATCGGTCGCCTCTCTGTGTTCGGTATCCCTTAATTCTCTTTTCTCCTGACTGACATCTGCCTTGCTGCCAGCGTCTCCCGGGAAATCCGTTGTTTTATGTTTGTGGCAAAAATATTCAGAGACTGTAATCCATTGCAGAGGGTGTGTTAGGTGAAAATACTGGGATCGGGTGTTTTCTGGCATATACAAACATCCAGAGTGTGTAAACAGCTGGCTCAATACACCCACAAACTGAGACTTCTGAATGTAAGTGAGACACGTCCAGTGTTCTGCAATTATCCAGGGACTATCTAATGGACAATAAATGACTGTACCATTCTCATCACCAGAAACCTTTGTGTAAAATGTTGTTTTCAGAAGTGATTTCCATTGAGCTCAGTGGACTCCTACCCAGATAGGCATGTATAGGATTGTGGCCCGAGTGAGCCCTAATTTGTCAAGTGTGAAGTAATCCTTGTGGGCATAAGATAGATGGGAAAGTGCGTAATTCAAACTTTCAGCTGCAAGGCCAACTTTTTTTTTTTTTTGCTTCTAGTCTGTCCAGGTGGTATTAAATGCTGGTTCCTGACTTACAAGCAGGCCCCCCTCTACTCCCCCCTCGCCGGTCAAAAGCAGCTCAGCAGCGTCTTCTTGCAGTGAAAAAACTGCAGGGGAGAAAAGATTCAAGTTTCCTTTGATAAAGCAATCGTGGAGGGATAGTTGGGTTTACTATCAATGCTCCCTCTAAGCTGTGGAGTCTTGTGAGCAAAAATTCTACTTTGTGGGCTACTGGCATTAAAGTTGTGAGCAAGCGATTGGGCTACTGCATACATTAGTTTGCTCTGGAGCCCTCCTTCCTGAGCTAAGACAAAAATATGTGAGCCAGAGGCTGAAAAATTGAGAGCTAGCTCACACTAACTCAGCTTAGAGGGAACACTGTTTACTACATGTTGATTTTGAAATAAAGTGAGGGGTTTTTTCCTTTCACAAACACAGCCTCCATGATCGCAGTTATCAAGGAGAAGCTGGTGATACTGGGCCACCTGACAGGGCTGTTGTAAAGCTATGCAGAACTCTTTTAAACATGCAGTCTTGCAGAACTGCTGTGTGTGTGTAAAGAGAGAGAGAGAGAGCACACACTGGTTGCTAGGCATGCAAGAAGAGCCGTGCAGTGGTAGCTGTGGATGAGCCAGTGCAATGGAAAATACATCTGTGAGGAGCAGGGAGGAGGAGGAGGGGTGTTTTTACAGGCCTCATTATGCCAATGGAATGCCAAACGTTCTGTCGAAGCAGCTCCAATAACTTGCTGGTATTTGGGGAGGCTTTGCCTGGTTACTCCAGGCCTTTTTCGCTTCACAACTTTAAAGCGGGCTGTTCTTTTTGAAGCCTTTTGTTGTCTTCCCGCCCCGCCCCACATCCAGCGCCTACTCCTTCCACGTGAGTGCCGACGGTCAAATGCAGCCGGTCCCCTTCCCGCCCGACGCCCTCATCGGCTCCGGCATCCCGCGGCATGCACGCCAGCTCCACACGCTGACCCACGGCGAGGTGGTCTGTGCCGTGACCATCAGCAACTCCACCCAGCACGTCTACACGGGGGGGAAGGGCTGCGTCAAGGTGTGGGACGTGGGGCAGCCCGGAGCCAAGACGCCTGTTGCGCAGTTAGACTGCCTGGTGAGTCGAGGAAAGGGGATCGGGGCCTCTCAGGAGGGTTCCACTTTGGTGTGCAGTGTTCCGTCTCAGCTGTGGAGTCTTCTGGGCCAAAATTCTACTTTGTGAACTACTGGCATTAAAGTCGTAAGTGAGCCATTTGGCTGCTACAGGAATTAGTTTGCTCTGGAGCCCTCCTTCCGGAGGCTAAGACAAACGTGTGAGCCGGAGGCTAAAAAACTGAACTAGCTCACACTAACTCAGCTTAGAGGGAACACTGGTGGTATGGGAGGGGCGCTACCAGGGACTACAGTTGGGCATTGAGAAGGAACAACACAATTTCAGGGTTCCCAACCTTTCTGAGCCTGTGGGCATAATTAGAATTCTGACACAGGGTGATGGGCGCGACTACAAAATGGCTGCTGTAGGAAGTGGCGCCACCCACACAAGAGGAAGCCCAAGTGCGAGGGAGGTCATTTTAAAAACACTCTGGGTTAAAAGGAATGTGACAGAGAATAAAACCAGCAAGTGGTGGCAGCTGCCAGTGAAACAATAAGCACTTTCGCATGCACTGAATCATGCACTTTCAATCCACTTTCGGTGCACTTTGCAACTGGATTCTACGGTGTGGAATGGCAAGATCCACTTGCAAAGGAGCGTCAAAGGGCACGGAAAGTGGATTGAAAGTGCGTGTATGTGTAGACGTGCCCAATGTTGTTCTAATCTCCCCAGCTGATCAGATCTCCAGTGGTCAATCCGAAGTCTTGCTGGGCAAGTGCCACAGCTGACCCCGCCCACTTTCTAGAAGCACTGGGTGAGTGCCAGGAAAGGTGTCAGCAGGCAACCGGCTCACCACGTTAGGGACCCTGACCTACGTAGATCCTTCTTAACTCATACGTGTATGGAATAACGTTAATTGAAACTAGTTTTGTAAGAAAAAAAGGGTAAAAACGTACTTTAAGAATGCTTTTTCTACTTCAGGGGAGGGGCCCGGACTCTCGGATGGGGGGTTCCCACGAGCACCCACGGGTGGACGGCGCTTCAGTGTCTTCTTCCACCTTTTTATCCCTAGAATCGGGAGAACTACATCCGCTCTTGCAAGCTGCTCCCCGACAGCCGGAGCCTCATTGTGGGCGGGGAGGCCAGCACCCTCTCCATCTGGGACCTGGCGTCTCCCACCCCCCGGATCAAGGCCGAGCTGACCTCCTCCGCCCCGGCCTGCTACGCCCTGGCCATCAGCCCCGACGCCAAGGTCTGCTTCTCGTGCTGCAGCGACGGGAACATCGTGGTGTGGGACCTGCAGAACCAGGCGCTGGTCAGGTGAGTGCTGTGCTGGGGGTGGGGAGATCCATGGAGACGGGGCGGACACGCCCTTGTCCCCCGTGGTGTTGCAGAACACAGTCCGGCTCACTTGAGTCAGTAGAAGCCGTTTCAACTCAGTTATGCCATCCACTCTGCCATGCTGGGCTGAGTTTGCTGCAGTTCCCCTTTTACGACCGCTGCTGGATTTCTTTCTGTGTTTTAACTCCATATGTTGTTTTTTTCATATACAAAGAAAGGGGATCGTTTCAGGTGGTTAGCACTGTTGGTCTGAAGAAACAGAACCAAGTTCGAGTCCAGTGGCACCTTTAAGACCCAACAAAGTTGAATTCTGGGCAGTGTTCCCTCTAAGCTGAGTTAGTGTGAGCTAGCTCACAGTTTTTTAGCCTACAGCTCACACATTTTTGTCTCAGCGCCGGAAGGGATGGCTCCAGAGCAGACTAATTTAGGCAGCAGCCAAATCGCTCGCTCACCACTTTCATGCCAGCGGCTCACAAAGTAGAATTTTTTCTCACAAGACTCCGCAGCTTAGAGGGAACATTGATTCTGGGTATGAGGTTTTGTGTGCATGCACACTTTTAAGGCTGACCAAGTTGAATTCTGGGTATAAGCTTTTGTGTGCATGCACATAAAAGCTTATACCCAGAACTCAACTTTGTTGATCTTAAAGATGCCACTGGACTCAAACTTTGTTCTAAGAGATGATATGTCACAGTACAGTAAAAGAAGCAGAATTTCAGCAGGGCCCTCTGATGCTGTGAGAATTACTGAACTTGTACTATTCACCACAGTGAGTTTTACAAAGAACACCGTCTGGATCAGAGATCAGTCCTTCTGGATCAGAGCAATGAGGATCCATCTAGTCCCGCATCCTGTCTTACACAGTGGCCAACCGGTTCCTTTGGACGGCCAACAACAGGGCATAGAGGCCGAGGCCTTCCCCTGATGTTGCCTCCTGGCTCTGGGATTCAGAGGTTGACTGGCTCTGAATGTGGGAGCTCTTGTATTCAAGTCAACCAGTGACGGAACCTTTTCTATATGGTTACTGATATAAGGAGAATTTTTGTGCTTTTTCTCTGCATTTAAAACCCCCGTGTTGTATCAAGCCATGCATTTACAACACGACTAAGTTTGCTTTTGGAAGACTTTTGGGCTAAAAGCTGGGGATTCCTTGCACGTCTTTGGAACGTAGAAGCTTTTCTGTGGCCCACGAGAATAATTGCGGACCAGGTCTTCATAGGGGATATTCTGGGGTCTGCCTCATCTGAAGACCACTCGGATTAGTCTCTCCTCCGGCCCGAACGTCTGCTGCTCTGGCCTGGCCTGCAGCCAGAGGTTTTCAGGAAGGCTGGCCTTCTGTGCTGAGACTGCAGTCTTGTGTCTGTGCCCCCTGCCTCTCCTCTCCTCCAGGCAGTTCCAGGGTCACACGGATGGAGCCAGTTGCATTGACATCTCCAACGACGGCACCAAGCTCTGGACGGGGGGCCTGGACAACACGGTCCGGTGCTGGGACCTGAGGGAAGGCCGGCAGCTTCAGCAGCACGACTTCAGCTCCCAGGTGAGGAAGGGGCGGGGCTTCTGTGACGGGAGAAGGGGGTGGGATCTCTGGAGTCCGGCCAATGAGCATGAGCCATAGAGGTAAGGGACAGTTTCTGCCGTTCTCCAGCTGACCCATTTAGGGCCGTCATCCAACCTGGAAGGATGCAAGAAGGAAGAGCAAAGTGGAGGCCCAAAAAGTAGCATTGCGGGCTCTGGGTTGGGATATAACTGGGGATTTGGGGGGTAGAACCTGCGTGGGGGGGGGACACCGGAGCAGAATGTTAACGCCATACAGCCCACTTTCCAAAGCAGCCATTTCCCCCCCAAGAACTGACCTCTTGTCGTCTGGAGATTAGTTGTAATTCCAGGAGATCTCCCGCTGCTACCTGGAGGTTGGCACCTGGCAGCCGTACCAAAAGGGGGGGGCTGGAGTGCCCCCGCCCCCCAGGTCTCTGTCTGAAAAGATCTTCAGTTGCAAGGCTGTCTGTGTTGCAGTGTTCCTGCTTTTATTTTATTTATTTTTAATTGTTGTGCTGCTGGTTTTAATGATTTGGTGGGAGGGGGTGTAACTTAAAAAAAATAAAACGGAAGATACACGGGAGACCTGTTTGCGGTGGCGCAGAAGGATTGGT
This sequence comes from Gekko japonicus, assembly GCF_001447785.1. Taxonomy (NCBI): domain Eukaryota; kingdom Metazoa; phylum Chordata; class Lepidosauria; order Squamata; family Gekkonidae; genus Gekko; species Gekko japonicus. The sequence goes on along the minus strand of NW_015173714.1, from coordinate 323,396 downwards.
GGGACCTAGAGCAGGTCTCGAGGGGGGGAATGTTGTGCGGCTTCTGGATAAGGAAGAGATCGGTCCTGCTGGCAGCCCCAGGGGCAGAAGCTTGGATGGGGGGAAAATAGGGGCTTTGGTTGTGAACTGGGGTTAGTGGGGGCTGGGACCCCCTTGCAGCTGCCATCAGCGTAGCCTTGTTGATGATGGAAAGCCCCAAGTCTCCCCCCCCCCACGGCAAAGGTGGCGCAAAGATGCTCGGACTCTGCCTGCTACCCAAACAAAGAAGAGAGTTTAAAAATAAATAGGGCATGGTTTCCTGTCCTGAAAAACACAAAAGGCTCTACATCTGACAGTAGCATTACAGATAAGATTAGAATTTCAACAGCCAATCCACGTGCAAAAGAACCTCCTCAGGAAACCTCCTCAGGAAACAATCCATATACAAAAGAACCTCCTCAGGAAAGCTCCTCCACTAGCATGTTCACAGCTTGGGGAACTCCTGCGAGATAATGACTCAGCCCTACCCCACCTTCCTGAGTAGATATAAATTACCTGCCTACCATTTTCTTCTCACAGAGGGTACTCCATCTTTCTGTGTTATACCTCTGAGGATGCCAGTCACAGCTACTGGCGAAACGTCAGGTCCTACAATGCCAAGACCACGGCCAAACTACCCGGAAAATCTACAACAGCTAAGGTGCCATGTAGCTTGCAGAAATTTGACGCACTGTCCCCTTGTGCTGGGTTTGCAGGTCGCCAGGGATCCATACACGCCCCTGAAAGCCTGCTTTCCTCTCCCTGGCTCTGTTAGTTCATCTGATTCTCCTGGAAAAGTTAGCAACACACCGCATCCCTGAGAGCTTAGAAGCTTGCTTGCAAATTGTACGTCTCGGTGCTTCTGCAGAGCTGCAGGGCACGCGCAGCCCCGACACAGGAGGCCTCTGCCCCGCTCTCTTTCGTGCATGACTCCAGCCCCGTCTTTTCTTCCCCCTCCCTCCAGATCTTCTCCCTGGGCTACTGTCCCACAGGCGAGTGGCTGGCTGTTGGGATGGAGAGCAGCAACGTGGAAATCTTGCACGTGTCGAAGCCGGAGAAATACCAGCTCCACCTTCACGAGAGCTGCGTCTTGTCCCTCAAATTCGCCTCCTGCGGTAGGTGGTGTCTTGGACGGGGGAAGGTACAGTGCAGCTTCCACAGAAACCCAAAACCAGTTTCCCCAACATGGTGCCCGTGGGCGCCAGGGTCCCTGCAGAGTTTTTTTAGAAAGCGGACAGAGCCAGGCGGGCCTTTGGCCCAGCAGGCTTCTGATTGGCCACCGGAGATCTGATTGGCTGCCACCAAAACCCAAGAATCTTTACTTTGTGACTAAAGGTCTACCATGTCTGTGCACAAAACATTCTAAAACGGTAGGTCCATTTTAAAAGGCATCCTGTTAAACACAACTTCTGAAATGCTGGAGAGTTGCTTATTAGAGTTACGTATAGCCTCTATACTATACATTATAGTTATGTATAGGCTGCAGTTGCTCAGTGGTTAAAACGCTGAACCACAGACCGGAAGGACTGTAGTTTGGCAGTTCGAGACCTGAGTGCCGCGTGACGGAGTGAGGTCCCGTCTGTGGCCCCGGCTCCTGCCAACCTGGCAGTTCGAAAGCAAGGAATTGCAAGTAGATAAATAGGTACCGCTTCGGTGGGAAGGTATCAGTGTTCCGTGCACCTCGGCATTTAGTCATGCAGGCCACATGACCATGGAAATGTCTTCGGACAGCGCTGGCTCTTCGGCTTGGAAACGCAGATGACCACCGCATCCCTAGAGTCAGATTCGACTGGCTTTCAAGCCGGGGAGACTTTTACCTTTATAGCCTCACTCAAGATTCCAAAGGTGCCTGCAGGCTCTAAAAGGTTGGGAATGCCTGCCCTAAACAGACTGGCTTGCCCCAGGGGTGGTCAGAGTACTCCAGGGGAGAGCAGGGAGGAGGGAGCCATACGTCCCAGCTGTCTGTCAGGGTAGGTGTCTCTCCCCCCAAATTAAGACCTTGGCTACAAATTCTGCCCTTCTCTCATGAGCTTCAGATGGGGGAAATCTGGACTAGTCCCAGGGTACCCTCCTGCCCCATGTGGAGTGACAGAGAGAAGCACAGCAGGCTGGGACCACACCCTGGATAAACCGTGCGCTATAGAACATACCTCGGAATCACCCTGCACTGCGCAAGGGTTCCTCGGCCATGGGCGTTTCGAGTATTCGGAACTTGAGTCTGTGGCACTTTGTAATCTGTACAGCTGCAATACTCCCTAAGCTGTGAGCAAAAATCCTACTTTGTGAGCTTCTGGCATTAAAGTTGCGAGCGAGCGATTTGGCTGCTGCATAAATTAGTTGGCTCTGGAGCCATCCCCTCCCGAGCGAAGACAAAAATGTGTGAGCTGGAGGCTAAAAAACTGTGAGCCAGCTCACACTAGCTCAGCTTAGAGGGAACATTGAGTACAGGGTATTCTGTTGTCGGTGAGGTTGCATTGGCTTGACTAAGTTATGATGCCGGGGGCCGTTGGAGGGGCTGTGGCTCAAGGGCTGAGCCCTAACTTTGCGTGCAGAAGGTCCCTGGTTCAATCCTGGGTGTCTCCACTTAAATTATCACTGGACGTGGGTGCTGGGGAAGACCAGACTGTGGAGGGCTGCTAGGAATTGAAATGGACAGTACTGAGGTAGTTTGATGTGGTTATAATTTTGTTTTTTATGTTTTTAAAGGTGGTATAATTTTATGTATTTTATCCAAGTTGTAAGCCGCCTTTGAGCTCCGTGAGGAAGGTGTCTAATAAATGTTTTTAATAAATAAGGTAAAATCAGGTGGGTTGTGGGTGTCGGTCCAAAGCAGCAGAACACAGTTTGAGTCCTGGGGCACCTTTAAGACCAACAAAGTTCAGTTCTGGGCGAAAGCTTTTGCGTGCGTGTGAGATGAACAGATCCTTTGGGGGGTAATCTCTTCTTTCTGCTGTATCCCAATCAAGGGAAATGGTTTGTCAGTACGGGAAAGGATAACCTCTTGAATGCGTGGCGAACCCCCTACGGAGCCAGTATATTCCAGGTAAGCGGGTGACACCACTGCAGGACTAGGGGATGGGACCAGCCAAAAGTGGATTGAGAGACGTTTCATTTCACAAAGTGGGCAGGTGGTGCTGTATCTGACCTGTGAATGTCTCTGATCAGACAAGGTGATGATGTACATAGATCCAGGTAGGTTGCCATGTTGGTCCGAAGCGACAGAACAAATTTTGAGTCCAGTGGCACCTTGAAGACCAACAGAGTTTGATTCTGGGTTGAAACTTCAAGAACTCGTGGGCACTCCATGAAATTGCTGAGCGGTCGGGTTAGAACGGATAAAAGGAAGTACTTCTTCACCCAAAGAGTGATTAACACTTGGAATTCACTGCCACAGGAAGTGGTGGCGGCTACAAGCATGGACGGCTTCAAAAGGGAATTAGATAAGCATATGGAGCAGAGGTCCATCAGTGGCTATTAGCCACAAGGTATAGATAGGGACTCTGGGGCAAATGATGCTCTGTCATCTTGGTGCTTGGGGGGGGGGTCAACAGTGGGAGGGCTTCTAGTGTCCTGGCCCCACTGGTGGACCTCCTGATGGCACCTGGTATTTCTGGCCACTGTGTGACACAGAGTGTTGGACTGGATGGGCTTTTGGCCTCATCCAGCATTGGCTTCTCTTATGTTCTTACCCCCCGCATGCTGAGAAGCAGAGGCAGTTTGGAATGCAGGATTGCTGTTGGTCATGTGAATGCCTGTCCCACTTTTATCTCTGCAAAACAAGCTTGGTAGGTTTTTGTCATGGCCAAAACCTGGATCACCTTGACCCGAGGCCAGAGAAAAGTCTGCAGCCATCACGAGAAGTAGAACTGTCTCACAACTGTTTTCCAGAAGGAATGCAGCGGCTCCAGGAAAGCAAGGCTGTTGCAGGATCAGTGCAGAATGCCTAAGAAACTTGTGGTTGCCAACCTCCAGGTGGCACTTGGGGTTCTGCTATTGCAATTGTTCTCCAGGTGACGGAGATAAGTTCCCCCTGGAGAAAATGGCTGCTTGGAGGGTGGACTCCAGGGTGTTGTACCCTGCTGAGGTCCCTCCCTGGACCCTGCCTTCCTCAGCCTCCAACCCCAGAATCTTCAGGTATTTCCCAACCCAGATTTGGCACCCCTAACAGAAACTAGTTTAGAACCAGAGATCAGATTGACCAAGAATATTTCAAGAGCCTCTTGGAATTGTGGCCTTTAGACCGTGCTGGAATTCTTGCTTCTGACGGAGTTTAGTGATAGAGAAACAGCATGTGTGTCGTAGGTAGAGCTATGGGTCTAGGAGTGGGGAGATCCCTGTTCAGATCAGCACGTGACTGTGGGGGTGGCCGGTTGTCCCTGGACCAGGTGCTGGGCAGGGGAGGAATGCCCAAAAGAGAGGGTGGTGGGAAGTGCCGGCAAGCCGCAGCTGACTGAGGGTGACCCTGGAGGGTTTTCTGGGCAAGAGATACTCCGAGGTGGTTGGCCATCGCCTGGCCCGGTGCAGCATCCCTGGACTTCCTTGGTGGTCTCCCATATAGGTATTTCCGAGATCTGACTAGATTGGGCTAGCCTGGGCCACACCTGGAGTATTGTGTGCAGTTCTGGAGGCCTCCCTTCAAAAACGATGTGGACAGAAGGGAGTGGGTGCAGAGGAGAGCAATGAGAATGATCAGGGGCCTGGAGACCAAGCCCTCTGAGGAAAGGCTGAGGGACTTGGGAATGTTCCCTCTGGAGAAGAGGAGGTTGAGGGGGGGACAGGATTGCTCTCGTGAAGTCTTTGAAGGGCTGCCGCTTAGAGGAGGGCCGGGAGCCGTTCCTGTTGGCAGCAGAGGAGAGGACTTGCAATAATAGGTTTAAATTAAGGGCGGGAAGCTCCCGGCTGGATATTAGGGAGTCAGTTGTGCAGCAGGGGAATCAGCTGCCTCCGGAGGTGGCGAGCTCCCCCTCCCTGGCAGTCTTCAAGCAGCGGCCGGACAAACCCTTGTCAGGGATGCTCTAGGCTGGTCCTGCGTTGAGCAGGGGGCTGGACTAGATGGCCTCTATGGCCCCTTCCCACTCCGTGATTCTATGGATATTAATCAGGGCCAACCTTATTCAGCGTCTGAGATCTGAGGAGGCCGAGCCATCCTGGCCAGATCAGGGCAAGAGACATTCCGAGGTGGTCTGCCACGGCCTGCCTCCGTGTAGCAAGCCTGGGCTTCCTTCGGTGGTCTCCCATCCAAGGACTAACCGGGGCCGACCCTGCTTAGCAGCTGAGGCCTGACAAGATCAGGCTAGCCTGGGGCACCCAGGCCAGGGCCCCCCGCGGATGGCTAACCTCGCCTTTTCTGCTGTTTCAGTCGAAGGAGTCCTCCTCCGTCCTCAGCTGCGACGTCTCAACGGATGACCAGTTCATCGTCACGGGCTCCGGGGACAAGAAGGCCTCGGTTTATGAGGTCATCTACTGAGGGAGGCCGGCCGCCTCGTCAGGAACCCATCCTGGGACAGGAGCTAATCACTCTCCCCAGTGTCCAGCCAAAGAATGAAGCTTACAGGAACTTGGCCGGGGAGAGAGAGGCAGCAGGGGCAGCCCCGGCCCCCCCTAGGCCCAGCAACCCTACTTCTACCGGAGGGGGAGAGAGAGATCATCCATTGCAGAACAAAAACAAAAAAAATGACTCTGGCTGCTGCTGCTGTTCTGTTTCTCCCTGTTTTTGGAGTTTTTTTTTCCTCGGGAGCGTTTTTGTCTTGGGGGGGGGGGACGACTGTTTTTTCTTGTGTCTTTTAATTTTTTTTAAAAAAATATCTGGCTAATAAAAGGGGGGAAGGGGTTAGTTGTGATGGAAGGGGGACCATTGCAGTCTTTTTTTTTCTTTTTTTTTGCTTTGACGGATGTATTTAATTAAAAAAAGAGTCTACCACAGCCACAACTCTCACATGAGGGAATTTTTTTTTTTTAAGCGCTTCCGGCGTGAGGCAGCCAAGCGTTTGGTTCTTCGAAGAAAGGTTCTAAAAGAACTGGTCGGGGGGTGGGGGGGAAGCAGGCTGGAAAATGAGCCGGCTTGAGTCTTAGTCCCAAGAGTCCTTGTTCCCGCAGGCCTGCTTTCCCCCTTTCATCCGGGGCTTTGTGTCTCGTAGGAGAGTTTTCTAAAAAAATAAAATAAAATTCAAGATCGTTTCTTTTAAAAACAAATGGAAAAAAGAATAAGTGGGGAAACTCAGAATGCAGCAACTAATAAAAAAGGTGAAAAATACACGTAAAGGGGGAACAAGAATATAACAACAGTGGGGGCAGATCTACACATGAGTTTCTATGAAAGGTCTCCAGATATCTAACAATACACCCGTACACGATAGTCATCTATATCCCATGCCTTCAAATGTCGATGAAATTGCAAGGTCCTTGATTCATTGATTCATTTCTCTCTCCAGTGCTGCAATACAAGTCTCTTAGCTGTACGCTGGGCACGGAGGGTCCATTGCAGTCAACCATGGGTTCACCTCCAAGAGATGGGCAGCTAGTTCAACACCAACACTCCGAGGAGATTTTAAAGGAAAAAAACGGACCGGTTTACAGCTGCTGGGCTTCTCGGAGACCCCACTGAGGTATAGCGCCAAGAGACGGGGATTGGCCTCGACCCTAGATGCCTCTCCTGTAAACAAACAATCCCTAGTGTGATTTAAGATTCTTTTGTGCGTTCACTTCATCGCCAACTGGCTCTGATTTGACTAAAACAGGAATCCATTTGACCTGAATATCTGGTTCGCAAACTTGGCTTTCACAGGCCTAAATAGATCATCATGTCCTGTGCTAAATGGAGACGTTATTGTAAATCCTAGACATTCGTTTCCTATGCCCAGCATTATCCGTCTGGCCTTATTCCTTTTCACTCCTCCCGAATTCCACCACCAGAATCTTAAGGAGAATCCTTTATTTAACAATCCGATGACCCTGCAGTCTGGGACAAAATCAATCTTAATTTATTTTTTTTTGCCTACTTAGGGTGACCACATTTTCAAGGCAAGAGACGTTCAGAGGTGGTTTGCCGTTGCCTTCCTCTGTGTAGTGACCCTGGGCTTCCTTGGCGGTCTCCCATCCAAGTACTAACCAGGGCCGACCCTGCTTAGCTTCTGAGATCTGGTGAGATCGCCATCCAGGTCAGGTCAACCTTAAATAAAACACCACCCTCTATTTCCATCCCGGCACAGAAATCATCGCTGCCAGACATTTACCTGCGCTTTCACCCACACGAAACACACTTTCAATCCACTTTGCAACTGGATGTTACCGTGTGAAATGGCCAAATCCACTCACAAATGGTCACTGAAGTGCAGTGACACTGTGTGAAAGTGCTCCGTTGCAGCCATTAAAGAGAATCTACCGCTGGCAACCACTTAAAGCAGAGGTGTCAAACTCATTTGTTACGAGGGCCGGATCTGACATGAATGTCACTTTGTCGGGCTGGGCCATGTGTGCCATGAAATGTAACACGAGATACCCGAGATATAAACTTTATAAAGATGATTTCAAATGGCAATAGCAGGCATGATTGGATTAGGTGTGATATGCAGAGGGGTAGTAGGCATGGAGGAGAAGAAGAAATTGGATTTATACCCTGCCCTTCACTACCCGGAGGAGTCTCAGAGCGGCTTACAATCTCCTTTCCCATCCCCTCCACACAACAGACACCCTCTGAGGTAGGTGGGGCTGAGAGAGCTCTGAGAGAACTGCCCTTGAGAGAACACCAAACTGGCCAACTGGCCATTTTCCGATCTGTTTATGACTATTGTCACCACAAACCCGGTTCTCCCAGATTAGAGTTTGTGCTCTTAACCATTCCACCAAACTGAAGATACCAGCATTGGTAATGATACAGGAAACCTAGGTCTCAATTTGGTACAGGAGGATTCAGTCCAGGAGGATTCAAAGAATAAATGGAAATAAGTCTGAAGAAGTGAGCAGTGACGCGCAAAAGTGCATACGCTACCACAAATTTGTGTTGGTCTTTAAGGTACTACTGGACTCTTTCTACTGCTATTAGAAACCACAACATTAAAAAAAACAGTGGGGGAACATTTTAACCTTCCAGGACATTCAGTTGCTGACCTAAGAGTAGCAATTCTCTTATAAAGGAATTTCAAAGGGAGATTAGAGAGACTGCTGAATTGCAACTGATAATAAAGCTCAAGATGATGCATCCTCCTGGACTGAATTGAGACCTAGGTTTCTTCTCTCGTCACAAATGCCTACTATTGTCTTTTGGCGTCTGAAATCACTTCACTCCCCAAGATATAAGGACAGATGGAAAACACATTCCAGCCGTATCTGAAGAAGTGAGCAATGACTCATGAAAGCTCATGCCCTGCCACAAATTTTGTTAGTCATTAAGGTGCTACTGGACTCTTGCTCCCTTTCACTAATAGAGAACGCAAGCTGTGCTGTTAGGTTTCTTCCCCCCCATCTGTTAGAACTGGAAAGGGGGATCCAACTCGCTCTTTTTCTCTGGCTCCCTCCCTCCCTCTCTCTCTGAAAAAGTGTGCTTGCACACAAAAGCTGGAATAAACCGTTGTTAGTCTTCTTACAAGTGCCACGGGACTCCATTTCTCTCTCTGACTTTTTCCTTTTCCCTCCATCCCCAGAGGAGGAGGGGGAGGAGCCCTCAGCCAATCGAGGGAATGGAGGCTTTGCTTTCTTTCTCTCCTCTATGAAGTAGGAAATAGGAGAGACTGGGCAAAAGGAGTTGTGATGCAGGAAGCAGCAGCGAACTAGTTGCTCACGGGCTGAATAGAAGCCCTGTAGGGGGCCAGATTTGGCCTGTGGGCCATATGTTTGACACCCCTTATATGGTCAGAACTTAAGCTTGTGGGGTATCATGGGAACAGGCAGAATCTAGAAAGTGCTTGTACCCAGCTCAAAGGGTTATGGTTGAATTTACACTGGGTCAACCCCCATAGGAACCACTGTTAGGATTACCAGGTCCCCCCTGGCCACAGGTACTCCCCGCCCCCAGGAGCTCAAAGCAGTGCAGATGGGGCAAATTTCCAACCATCTGCCCAAAACTACAAAGGCCAGGTGCCAGGCAAGCAGCTTTGGCAAGAGAGACCCACCTGCCTGATGGCACGATACAAAGTTTTCTTTATCTAGATGTTTACATTCCCCTTTTCTCCCCAGGGAGGAGCCAGAGTGGCTTACAACATAATTTCTTTCTCCCCCATTTCATCCTCACAACCACCACCTGTCAAACTCTGCTTAGTTTGCCATCGTTACAGGGGGGAGGGAAATTCCTGAGGCCTGAGGGGGGTGTGAATGGCTGTGTGTGTGAACCACTCTGTCATAGGTGTCGTAACTCATCTTTAAGATACCTTCTTCCTAGAGGAAAAAATGCCAGGGGTGTGGGGGGGGGGGTAGTAGTGAACGCAAGAGCTAGGCAGGATGGCTGTGGAGTGTGATTGCTTATTTCCCAGGGGCCCCTGTTTGAACTTGTCTGTATCTTTGGATTTTCCCGCCAGAACCTCAGTTCTGACACGGTACTGTTCTAACCTGGATCATGCTGATATCTCAATAAACTGCCAAAGAGAGTGTTCTTGGGAGTCTCTTGACCAGGAGTCTGACAGATGGCAGCTCCAAGCTAGGAAACTCCTGGAGATTTGGGGATGGAGCCTGGAGAGGACAGGGACCTCAGTGGGGTACAGTGCCACAGAGTCCACCCTCCAAAGCAGCCATTTTCCCCCAGGGGAACTGATCTCTGTGGTCTAGAGCTGAGCTGTAATTCTGGGGGATCCCCAAGCCACTTGGAGGCTGGCATCCATAGCTACTGTCCCCCACACACACACACACAAATAACTGAGAAATGGAGTTGTCCATCTCTACTAAGAAGAACGAAGCAGAGATTGAATGTTTAAATACATGTAATTACACAAAAGGAATCAACAGCTGGTTCTCCCCACCCCCTCCTCAAGAAAGGAAAACAATCCCCTGAAATCACCAAAAGGGGTACCAATTCCAGGCCACCGGGTGCTTCCTTCTTCGCTCGGCCTAAGGGGGTGAGAAACCTTATTCTCCAGCAGGCCAGGGGTGCAAGTTAAGTCACAGAAGTGCCCCCCCTTCTTGGTTAGAGAGAAGCAATACATCCGCTGGGGATTGTGTGAGAACAGAGAACGACTTCTGGAAGTGGAATCCAGTTTCCTGAGAATCGGAGGGGAGAAGGCAAGACGCTTGTCCACATGGCTGTGAGGAGACGTGGGGAACGGGGAGATGGCTGCCAGAATTGCTGGATCGAATTTTGGGGAGAAAGGTGGGAGTTACTCGCTTTGTGGTGGGACGCAGGTTCCCGGTGGGGCTTGTAGTCCACATCCCAAACAAAGTGCGGCCAATAAAGGAAGGAGGAACGGAGGGGTAAGGCCTTTCCCGCCTCAGTACACCAGTTCATAAACCGTTGCCTTCTTGTCACCGGAACCCGTCACGATCAACTTGTCGTTGGCGGAGATGTCGCAGCTCAGAACTGACGAGGATTCTTTGGACTGCGAAAGAAATAAATGCGGGGAGACAGTTCGTGCTGTGCTCACCTTTGAATGGGCTCGATGTCACTTTAAACTCTTGGGCCTCCTTCCTAAAGAGAGAGAACCTTTGCTCTCCTGAAGATGAGAAACCCCCAAGCTGCTGCAGTCGCAGAGATCCTGACCAAATGGGGCCAGTGCTGGGAATCTTGCTGTGCTCCCACAGAATGGCGGCGTACACCACCGTCTAGCAGAGTGGCTGAGAGCGTCTGGTGTACCAGTCCTGGGTGAGGAGAGGGGAAACCCTGCACTGGGTGGCCTGGGGGCAAGTGGTATTTCTCTCTCTCTCTTAGTCTAACCTACCTCACAGGTCTGTTGTGAGGATAAGGTGGCGAAAGGGAGAACTGTGTACCCTGTGGTAGTCTGTATTGCTTAGTCCCCTGCTTCAAATGCTGCCTCATGAATCCAGTGGGTGACTTGATGCGTCACTCTTTCAATTCTATCCGCAATAGGGGGATCACTGCTCACCTCCCTTCCAGTGCTGTAGTGAAGGTTACAAGAAGAGGAGTATTTTGAATAGTCTAGAAAAGAGCAAGTGTCCAGTAGCACCTTCTAGACTAACCAAATTTGTGGCAGGGGAGGCGCTTTCCTCAGTCACTCACGAAAGCTCCTCCCTTACCACAAATGTTGTTAGTCTTGAAGGTGCTACTGGACACTTGCTCTTTTCTTCTGCTACAAGACAGTCTACTACAGACAGAGTAACAAGGCCACCCATATTAAACAGTCTAAATCAGGGATGTCGAACTCATTTGTTATGAGGGCCGGATCTGACAAAAATGAGACCTTGTTGGGCCGGGCCATGTGTGTCATAAAAGGTAATGGCAGGTAGCAGAGGTATAAACTTTATAAAGGACACAAAGATTTTTTTAATGTAAAATAAAAACATGCCTAAAACATTAACATTTGTGCAATATTTTATTTAACAGTGTCTGATAACTGACATCTCCTGTACATTGCTTCTTGTGCTGGTCAAGAACATGAGAAGGCACCATGACACAGACTGAGGGCTATGTGTTTGTCTACAAAATTATAGTCTTCCTCAGTGGTCCGTACCAGCTTATTATCTGGGAAGTCTTAAATTCAAAATCCCCAAAGGAAATGTGCTGGGTGAACTTGATCTGGACACACATTCTCACCCTAATCCACCTCACAATTTCTCATCTAAATAGTTCACATTGCTTTCCTACTAAGAAAGACTGGATCATGAGGGCATGGATGCAGTGATAAAGTAGGAAAGAACCCAGTTGCACCCAGGAGAGCCACAGCATAACAAACCCAACAAAACACACACACTGTAGCAAGGCACACAAAAGCTCATACTTTGGATAAAACTTTGTTGGTCTTAAAGGTGCTTTGTATTTCTTCCATGCAATTGAGGCAGCCAAGCAAAGCAAGGTCTCCTTCCTTCCCTTCGGGGAGGAGCCTCAGCCAATGGAGGGGAAGAAAGGCTTGCCTTTCTCTCCTGTGTGATTGAGGCAGCCTGGCCAGGAAGCAAGCTCTGACTTGTTCCTTCTCTCCCCCTGAGATGGGGAGGCGCCTCAGCCAGTGCAGGGAACAGAAGCTTGCCTATCTATCTCTCCTGAGTGATTGAGAGAGTCTGGCAAAGCAAGCTACGATGCAGCAGCAGCAGAACTGGAAGAAGAAGCAGGAGACAGCCAGTTCCACTGCAGGCCTGATAGAAGCCCTCCAGGGGCCTGATCCGGCCCACAGGCCATGAATTTAACACCCTGGTCTAAATGCTTCTTTCAATGCAAATAGCAATTAACATAGCCCTGAAATCAGTGAACTAAGGTGCTAACATCTTCTGTTGAGCCTCATCAAACTGGCTCAGGACCTTTATCCTTCTCCATTTGTCTATGACCACTCTGCCCTCCCCCCTGATACACCCATACCTGGAATATGCTTGCACCATAGGGCGTCCGCCAAGCATTCAGGAGGTTGTCTTTACCCGTGCTGACAAACCATTTCCCTGGAAGGTGAAAGGGTGACACATTGAGGACCGCAACTCATACCATACAAACAAGACCTTCCCCTCCCAATAAATGTTAATTAAGGAGGGATCTTTAGCACTGCCCCTTCTGAGCCATACAGGGCTCCTCCTTCCTTTAAGTGCACCCAGCTGAACCCAGAAACATTACAAAACC